>NC_091951.1:287777539-287871387 GCF_031021105.1 Erythrolamprus reginae
GGCTGGAATTTCTCCGCTGGGAAGAAGCGGCCAGGGCGAAGGGCGGGCGAGCGGTGAAGGGCGGGTGAGCGGGTGCTGGGGAGGGCTTCTCGCCCTCCCGCCAGCAAGAGGGGGAGCGAACGGCGTGGGCAGGCGAAGGGCGGGCGAGCGGCAGCGAGGAGTTTGCGTGGGCGGTGGGGAAACTCCTCGCTGATGCCAGCAAGAGGGGGAAGACCCAGGGAAGCCGCCCAGCAGCTGATCTCCCGGTTGCCATCTACGCATGCGTGCCCATAGAAAAAACGGGCACGCATGCGTAGATGGTATTTTGACTTCCGGGTTGAAAAATCGCAAATTACCCTGTTCGCAATGGTCGGGGACGCAATAACCGGGGGATCACTGTACTATTAATCATTGTAGAGATAATATGAAATGTTTCAATGTGGAGCTCACCAATGTTGCTTGAGTCTTCGCTCAAATTTCCAAAGACTAAATTTTGAAACAAGTATGGAATGCTTAGATTAAAAGCTAAGGAAAATATGTAATGTCATAGCTTCTTCTAGCAGGTTTCTAGAAAAAGGAAAAAAACTGTCCCTGCCAAAGGATAGCCTTTAAACTGTCTTCTGCCTCTACAATAGTTTGCAATCACTTCTGAGCTTCAAAAAATGTTTCAACTGAAAGTGAAAATCTGTAGCATTGTTAACAATAGAGGTTTGAACAATTTGTTCCAAGAACAAGTGACTGCTTTTGTTAAAAACTATAAATCACCTATTCCAAAACCCAGAAAACATAGGAAAAACAATAAAAGTCTTATTGGAGACAACCAGAGAACTCAACTAGGTTGGGACTTTAAAAGTTATATACAGTATTATTGATATGTCTTAAACATAAACAAGAAAAGAACCTGCTTTATACAGCAGAGAATTTAAAGGCACGTTTTGTTTGTTCAGGTTTCTAAAATGTACTAAATAGAACATAAAACTGTTACTTTTCACTGGGGAGAAGGTTTTTTATACATTACATGAATGCATAATACAGATGAATTGTTAACACTGTTTCTTTCTTCCAACAGGAAGCTAACAATCCTAACTCTCACCTAGTCTATACCACATGCTCTTTCCAAGTCATCATTTTTCTGATTCTATACAAGGGGCTTTTGATAAGTACTTAAATTTTCAATTTCAATTCAATTTAGTTACATTTGAAATGTAACTAAAACTTTTTCATTTTTCAAAGTAAAAAATACTATTCTACATATAATCTAAGACTTATTTTGCAAAAGGAAAATAAATACATGAGGCAATCATGAAAATCTATTTTTTATATGGAAGAAGCTGCTTTTATATTTGTTTTCCAACTGACACAAACAGCATTTATTAATTTATTAATAAGATTTTTTTGTAAGACTGGAAACAAGTCTACACTAATTACATACAATGATTTCCACTTAGATCATTATGCCAGAATACAATTATTACCATCAGTCATTGTGTTTTAAAAAAAAATCTCAGAATACTTTGTAAAATGAAATACAAGCAATATTGGCTAGCATTTAGAGAGTCTGGGATACAAACCAGGACTTGAAACCTATTACACAACCAGATGTACTTACTGTATATAACTATAAATTATTACTAAATATAAAGGCTGTTCCAAAATGACCTTTGGATATGTGGAGCCTATTTGAGGGCTTTGAACCTAGAAAGCCCTTTCTAATATTCAGGGGTAGCAAAAGCAGTGCTGAAATTAATGTTTTAATTTTTTTGCAATTGTGTCCAGAACAATTGCAATTTTTTAGAACTTAATAAAATCACCATGGTTGTTTTCTTTTTGTGTTTTGCAAAGTATCGTGAAATGAACTTGAGTTATATGCTTGAGCCCATACAAGTAGTCCTCATTTAGCAAATGTCTCACTTAGTAATCATTTAACAATGATGAAAAAGTAACTTTGAGATCAATACTCGCATTTACCACTTTCCCAGTTTTGTAAAGCAATGAAATAGGATCATAAGCACAGACTTTGTTTCATTTAGACACAGATTTACTTAACAACCAAGTTGCTAGTCCCAATTGTGGTATCTGAACAAGGACTATCTTAAAGAATTAACAATTAGACCATTCTACTCAACTAAAATCATAGGGACTGGTAAAACAGTGATAGAGAATAGGGAATAGTGTTTGTAGCCTCATGCAACTTAGAATTGCTTTATAGCAAGAGTGTCAAACTTGATTTTATTGAGAACTGCATCAGGGCTCTGTTTGACCTCCAGGCCCAAAGTGGGCATGGCCAGAGTGCAAGCTCCATTTTCACTGGCAGAGGAACTGCAGACTGGTCCTTCACTGTTTCCAGGGCAACTCGAGAGGCAGATCTAAACACCCAATGGACTGGATCTGGCTGTGGGCCTTAAGTTTGGCACCCCTGCTTTATAGATTCTCCATGACTCCACCACATATTTTGAGTATTTAAGACTCATATTGTTGTATGTTCTAAGAGTTGGTGTTCCCCATTTAAACACACAAAGATTAACTTATTTTTTTAGTAATTTTTCTCCAAAGTCTGGCAACATAAAAAAATATTCCCTGAAATGTCTTGCCGCAATGAATTTTTAAGCACACGAATGTATTAAAAACATAGAAACATAGAAGACTGATGGTAGAAAAAGACCTCATGATCCATCTAGTCTGCCCTTATACTATTTTCTGTATTTTATCTTAGGATGGATATATGTTTATCCCAGGCATGTTTAAATTCAGTTACTGTGGATTTATCAACCACGTCTGCTGGAAGTTTGTTCCAAGGATCTACTACTCTTTCAGTAAAATAATATTTTCTCATGGTGCTTTTGATCTTTCCCCCAACTAACTTCAGATTGTGTCCCCTTGTTCTTGTGTTCACTTTCCTATTAAAAATGAATGAGGAACCTATTTGGGTAGGTGTTTTTAAAATGACTACTCAATATCTTTTCTAACTCTTAATTGTGATTCTACAATTGCCTTGACCCAGTCAACTGAAATCACAGATGGACAAGGAAATTGTGTATCTTTACTAACAAGGTTTTCAAACAGAATTCTAAGGGTAAAAGGTGTGAACAAAGAAACTGGCAACTATGGAGTTCAAAAACACAATGGTGAGATAAAAAGAAAGTTGACAGTAAATCTATGCTAGGGCTATGCAAATCCTTTGGAAGGTCTACTTCGCATATTGGGTTCCTGAAGGAGCTACACAAGGTTGGAAAGAGATGTAATTCATTTAACTATTTGGAAAAAAGTTGATTTTAAGAGTTCTTCCATGTTTTCAAACATGTCTTCTGAAGGACGTTCATATCTCCAGTATATACAGTACATTTTAAATTGTTTTCATGGCCAAACTAGAATACACCAGTAGTATTATAAACTTATGTTTTTTTCTCAATTTTCATTATTCAGGCTTTCTCCTTCACTAAAAATACATTGCACAATATTGGGTAAAGTCTAGTACTGACAATTTCATAAAACATTTTGTACCTTTGACCAGTCTCCCATTCTCCAGATGTAACATTTGGAATAATCTTCACAATCTTCTGATTCTCTCGGTCTTGTGGACAAAACACATTTCTTCCGAGGGTTGGTGCACCTTACAGTCCGATGCCGTATGCCTTTGCCACATTTTACAGAGCACTGTAGAAAGATAGAAAAATGATCCAGTGCTTACAGCAGCATCTCCAACCTGTTGGAACTCTAGCTCCCATAATTTTCACACATATCACCCAAAGCCAGCATTACACCGCTGATACACAGCCCTAATTTCTATCTTGTTTTTAGCATTTAATTCCTGTAAGTGACCTAGACAATGGATGGTTTCAGGCACTTAAATAAAGCAAATAAATAACTATGTGAACGAGTGAGTATCTCGTGGTTCTTAGCTGACCACTCCTTTGGAGTCTCTTGCAAAGATTGGGAGTTGAATACAGGTAGTCCCCGACTTATGACGTCGATTTGTTCCTACCGTGGACCGTAAGCCGAATTTCGGTGTAAGTCGGGATCTTCCTCCATTTCGCTCTAATGCTGTATCGCCTGATTTTCCCCAAGCCTGTAGTATGGCCAGCTACTCTAAAGCTCGATTTGAGCTTTGAATACGCAAATTTGAAGGACCTTGCTGCCTCCGGGTCATCACATCATGACGTCATCGCGGCGACTGAAGAAATTGCCTGCTTGCTAAAGTGCTTCATTCACGCCTTCTTTCAACCCCCATGGTTCAGAAAGCACCAGAGCCGGCGAATGCCAGTGATTCCGGAGCCCACTGACAAAATTTGGGGCGGTGAGAGCAAACCAAGTAAGCGCAGCATGGCAGAAGGAGGGGGCCAGTTTCGTGTCGTAACCCGGGGACTACCTGTATTCCCAACCTTCATTAGAGTATTTAAATTCAGAATAGTTGTGGTGCAGACGAGATTTAGAATAACTATTCCCTAGAATCTCTTAGAGTATACCCGCTAGGATTAGTGCAGTATAGTTTTTAATCTGGAAAAATTAAACAAATAAGCAAGTAAAGAGCTGGACTTTGGCTGGATTGTTCGGTCATTCTTGGTCTGGGCCTGACATCTATTCTGAATAACATTTACACAAAAAAACCCTCTGGATAAATAATCCATAAATTTAAGTATGGTATGATCAATAGGCTGATGAAACCCAGTTGCAGACCATCAGCCTGGGCCTATTGGGGGAATGACTGATGGCTTTCAATGTCTGGATCTGATGCAGCCCAAATAAGACAGAGTATCATTTAATCCAAAAGCCATCTGTTTCCATCTTGATTCCTGATGGAATTGTGCCATCAGAAAGAGCAAGATCAAAATCTGGAGGAGCCTCCTGGATTCAGAACTTTTGTTCAGAGGACAAGTAACCCTGAGTAAAAGGAAAAGGGCGACATAAAAAAAATTGAATAAATAAATAAACAAATAAGTAAGTAAGTAAGTAAGTAAGAAGTAAGTAGGTAGGTAGGTAGGTAGATTAGATAGATAGATAGATAGATAGATAGATAGATAGATAGATAGATAGATAGATAGATAGATAGATAGATAGATAGATAGATAGATAGAATACATTGTGAAGTGGGCTTTTGCCAGCTTTGGCTGCTATGCTAGTTTTGACCTTACCTGAAATAAAATATACTGAGTAGGGAAGGCCCTTTTGAAGAATGCATAGCTGACACTGACAATGAAGCTTTTAATCCTTGCACTGACATTTAAAATATGCCATTATGCTTTCACTTGGTACAGAATATTGTTTCAATCCAATACAACCGAATCAATAGACATAAATGATTTCTAAGTTCATGACAGCTGTCTTATAATAAATTGGATGCACAATTCACAAACACTTGTTTTATGTTGTGTGTATCTTTATATTGTAAAAAAATCAATAAAAATATATTTTTTTAAAAATATAATAAATTGGAGGATCGATATCTTAGAAATACAATAAGTAAATAAACAACCCATGCTTATACTGCACCTCTGACCACACGCCAGCTTCCCACACTGTCATGCAGTCCTGGCCTTCACAGCGCTGTGTTGAAGTGGGCTTAGGGCCCAGACAGTCTCTCTCTCGGGCTCTGATCAGGGTTCCGTTTCTCAGCTGCTGAGTACAGGCTACAAGTCTATTCTGTGTCCCTTTCCCACAGGTCCTTGAGCAGGAAGTCCACTCAGTCATCATCCATCTAAAGGAAAGAGGTGGGAGGGTGGGAATCATGAATTGGCATTTTGCTAGATTTTTTTCCCAAGCCAAAATAATCTTCAAAATATTTTCTTGTTCTGCTTGATTTAAAATTTTTGTAAATACTTGTTGAGTTCCACTAACATAGCAGTCCTTTAACCAGTGAAATGACAGTCTTCTTCATATGATTATTTAGTGCTGAATGTTTTATAGCAGTGATGGCGAACCTATGGCATGGGTGCCACAGGTGGCACGTGGAGACATATTTACTGGCACGTGAGCTGTTGCCCTTGCTCAGCTCCAATGTGCATGTGTGTGCTGGCCAGCTGATTTTTGGCTCACACAGAGGCTCTGGAAGGGCATTTTTGGCTTCCAGAGAGCCTCCAGGGGGGTGGAGGAGGGTGTTTTAGCCTCCCCCAGCACTAGGGATGCCTTTGGAGCCTGGGAAGGGTGTAACACAAGCCTACTGGGCCCAACAGAAGTTGGGAAACAGGCTGTTTCCTGCCTCCAGAGGGTGTCCAGGAGGCAGGGGAAGCTGTTTTTGCCTTTCCCAGGCATTGAATTATGCGTGTGGGCACTTGCGATAGCACATGCCCAAGCTCTTTCGGTACCCGAGGAAAAAAAGGTTCACCATCATTGTTTTATAGTATACAGTACTATTTCTGTCAAACTTAAGCCAAAGCGTAGTGATATTTCATATGTTGTAGAAATGATTCATTTCCATTATTATAAAATTGCACTTTATGTCCAACCTATCTTGAGAGAAACATTAATGAAATATGTCACAGTTTCAGTAGTTTAAACATTACCAGAAATTATATGTCTGCATTTAAGTAACACATTAAAAATGCAAATAGTATCAGGAGAAAATTTAAAATTTAGTCCCCATCTCCTTCTGAAATCTTTCCTTTGAAGCTGGTATTTTCATGATTAGAAAATAATCTATTAGTGCCAATGGGGATATCTATGGATGGAAATGCCAACTTCAAAAGTGAGAAGGTTTCAGGAAGCTGGCTAGAAGTGGGGTTAAAATCTCCCGCTTTAATATGATCAATCACTCTGGCTATCTTCATTTTTTAAAAAGTGAAAAAGAAATTGAAATTTGATATCTTATCCAGGTAGGTTTTATTTTTAAATTAAAATCTCCAAATCATGGAGTAGGAAAGGAAGCTAAAGTAATGTTTGTTGTTTTTACACAGTCTTTCTTAAAACTAGCACTTTTTATATCAGTGGGAAGAAGCAAGTATGCTCTACAATGGAAAAAGTGAAATTCTGGTATCAAATAAAAGTTATGGGAGAAACAGGACAATAAGACCTAAAAATACTTTTATCTGCTATTTGATTTGATATGAGGAACACAGTTTTCTACTTCTATTATCTTAACTTAGCACCATTCCTAGAATTCTGTTTAATTAACAAAGAATATTCTTTCTTAGCCAACTCAGAAAGCTCAAACTGCCCAAGCAGCTTCTGATAGAGTTCTACAGAAGAATTATTGAGTCTGTCATCTGCAACTATATAACTGTCTGGTTTGGTTCTGCAACCCAACAATACAGACACAGTCTTCAAAGGATAAAGAGAACATTAGAAAAAATTGCAACCAGCCTGTTTTCCATTGAGGACCTGTATATTACATGAGTCAAAAAGAGGGCTGTGAAAATATTTACAGACTCTCATATTAATTAATTAATTAATTAATTAATTAATTAATTAATTGGATTTATATCCACATTCTGGATACAAACTGTTTCAACTCCTATCCTCTAAACAATGCTATAGAGCACTGCACAACAGAAAAAGACACAAGAACAGGTTTTTCCCCCAAATGCCATCACTCTGCTAAACATGTAATTCCCTCAACACTGTCAAATTATTTTCTAAGTCTGCACTACTATTAATCTTCTCATTGTTCCCATCACCCATCTCCTCCTACTTATGACTGTAACTTTTTTGCTTGTATCTTTACATTTTATATTGACTGGCTTCTAATATAATTTGATTGCTTATTTGCACCCGGACTATCATTAAGTGTTGTACCTTATGATTCTTGATGAATATATCTTTTCTTTTATGTACACTGAGAGCACATTTACCAAAACAAATTCCTTGTGTGTCCAATCACACTTGGCCAATAAAAATATATATTCTATTCTTTTAAAAAAATGTTATTTGCTATTTTTTTCATAATCTACAAAGCTATCCATTATAAACATGCATTATCTCTAGTAATGACTCCAATTTAGTATTATGTTAATCATCACTGATTACTATGTCTTTTTGTTCCCCTGTTGCAGATAATTTGAATTATCTAATTATATTTCTCACACTCGACATTATTTTTTCTTTTAATAAAACAACAGCGGGGAAGTTGAAAACCGAAACTAATTGTTTAAAAAACCTTAGTTAATTATTGATACTATAAATATATATTTTAACTGCATCCTTTTAGAAATCAGATCATTCTTGAAGTTCTAATACACATAACTAGATAGATAATATTGATCAAAGGAAATAATAATTTTTGTTCTATAAAATTGCAAAAAGATTAATAGTCAAGATCTGATAATTATGATTGGAAATTCACATGTCATAAGTAGCTCCTCCCCATTTTCACTTCCTGGGTATCACTTCCTTGTTTAATTCTTTAGATCAAGGCATCTATCATCCATTCAATGTCAAAGGGAATGTCCCAAAACAATGAGTTACAGTGGTACCTCTATTTAAGAACGCCTCTACTTAAGAACTTTTCTAGATAAGAATGGGTGTTCAATATTTTTTTGCCTCTTATTAAGAACCATTTTCTATGCCGTGGATATTGCCTATCTGGACTTCAGCAAAGCCTTTGATACGGTTCCACATAAAGAGCTGATAGATAAATTAGTGAAGATTGGACTTAATCCCTGGATAGTTCAGTGGATTTCAAGCTGGCTGAAGCATAGACATCAGAGAGTTATTGTTAATGGCGAGTATTCTGAGCAGAGACAGGTTACAAGCGGTGTGCCACAAGGGTCTGTTCTGGGTCCTATTCTTTTTAATATGTTTGTGAGTGACATAGGGGAAGGTTTGGTAGGGAAGGTTTGCCTATTTGCCGATGACTCTAAAGTGTGCAATAGGGTTGATATTCCTGGAGGGGTCTGTAATATGGTAAATGATTTAGCGTTACTAGATAAATGGTCAAAGTAATGGAAACTGCAGTTTAATGTTTCCAAATGTAAAATAATGCACTTGGGGAAAAGGAATCCTAAATCTGAGTATTGCATTGGCAGTTCTGTGTTAGCAAAAACTTCAGAAGAGAAGGATTTAGGGGTAGTGATTTCTGACAGTCTCAAAATGGGTGAGCAGTGTGGTCGGGCAGTAGGAAAGGCAAGTAGGAAAGGCAAGTAGGATGCTTGGCTGCATAGCTAGAGGTATAACAAGCAGGAAGAGGGAGATTATGATCCCCTTATATAGAGCGCTGGTGAGACCACATTTGGAGTACTGTGTTCAGTTCTGGAGACCTCACCTACAAAAAGATATTGACAAAATTGAACGGGTCCAAAGACGGGCTACAAGAATGGTGGAAGGTCTGAAGTATAAAACATATCAGGAAAGACTTAATGAACTCAATCTGTATAGTCTGGAAGACAGAAGGAAAAGGGGGGACATGATCGAAACATTTAAATATGTTAAAGGGTTAAATAGGGTTCAGGAGGGAAGTGTTTTTAACAGGAAAGTGAACACAAGAACAAGGGGACACAATCTGAAGTTAGTTGGGGGAAAGATCAAAGGCAACATGAGAAAGTATTATTTTACTGAAAGAGTAGTAGATCCTTGGAACAAACTTCCAGCAGACGTGGTTGGTAAATCCACAGTAACCGAATTTAAACATGCCTGGGATAAACATATATCCATTGTAAGATAAAACACAGGAAATAGTAAAAGGGCAGACTAGATGGACCATGGGGTCTTTTTCTGCCGTCAGTCTTCTATGTTTCTATGTTTCTAACCCAAGCCCGGCCAGTTTCCTGTCCTTTTAATCCCGGCCATTTCGGGATTTTCTGGGCTGCTAGAGGAACCTTTCGGTGGCGCTTAAGGAGACTTTGGCAGTTCAGAGTGAACAAAGCATTTTCCTTTCTCTGGGCGCTTGGAGAGGGAAAAAACCTCTGCCAGCGCCCAGAGAAAAGAAACTCTCCCTTCACTCTGGGCAGCGACTGCCAATCTCCTCTTCTTCCTCCTCCCACCCAAATTCCGAGCTTTTATTTCTTTCCTAATGGGTTTGCATGCATGATTTGCTTTTACATTGATTCCTATGGGAAAAATTGCTTCTAGTTACAAACTTTTCTACTTAAGAACCTGGTTATGGAACGAATTAAGTTCTTAAGTATAGGTACCACTTGTACTTCCCAAGAGACAGTCTCTCATTGCATCTTAGTATCCATTGTAGGAATCTTTATTTTGGGTCTCAACCTCACCTTGTATGGCACGGCTGCTCGTTGCACTTTCGAATTTGTGGTTCAGGTTTTGTTAAATGTTTGCATTTCTTGTTATCCACAAAACTAATATGCTTATTCATAATTTTTGTGCAAGATACTGTTGTCTTTCTTTCACCTGGTAAAAGGAAAACAAAGTTGGCAGATAGCTTTGATGACAAAAGTTTTATCATTGAAGGAAATTATTCAAAATTGATTGATTGATTGATTGATTGACTGGATTTATATGACGCCCCTCTCCGAGGACTTGGGGTGGCTTACTTAAATATCCTAAATTCAATTTAAAATTAAGCTAACTAATCTAAAATCCCAGTTTCTTAAAAATCAATCACTCTCATTCAAACAATCAAACATACATTCCATTCATCAACCAGGGGCTAATATCTAATGGCCCCAGGCCTGTTGGTACAAGTGGGTCTTCAAGTTCTTGCGGAGGCGAGGAGGCTGGGGGCAGTATGAATCTCTGGGGGGAGCTGGTTCCAGAGGGCCGGAGCCCCCACAGAGAAGGCTTTTCCTAGGCCCTACCAGGCAACATTGTCTAGTTGATGGGACCTGCAGAAGGCCGACTCTGTGAGACCTGACCGGTTGCTGGGACTCTTACGACAGAAGGCAGGTTTTTATTATTATTATTATTATTATTATTATTATTATTATTATTATTATTTATTAGATTTGTATGCCACCCCTCTCCGCAGACTCGGGGTGGCATACAAATCCCATAAGTAATCTGGTCCGATGCCATGTAGGGCTTTATAGGTCATAACCAACACTTTGAATTGAAATATTAATAAATAAAATAGCTGAAAAATCTCTAATGCTTTTCACTATCTTATTTTCATTTGGGAATAAATATCAAATTCCACTGTGAAATTGATGAAATAAATTACTGAGAATTTCATATTTTTATATATAACTTTTAAGATAGATTTTAAAATATTACATTAAAACTGCAAAAACAAACAAACCTAGAAATGAAAATAATCTAGTTTTCTATATAGTTAGGAACAACAGCAAGTTTTATCTTAGTCAAAATTATAAACCTAAATGAGCACTTTTGCTAAATATTTATCTGTAGAATAAAGTAAGTTAATTGAAGAAATTATTAAGCTTCATATTGTAGATATTAGAAACATCTAGAAAAATTATAGAATACCACATTCAGTGAAATTTTAAAATGTTTTGACAGACCTCAAAATAGTAGTTTGCTAAAATGATTGATAATTGTTACTCTTTACTGAGAAAAGCAAAATAATTATGACAAGACTTTATAGCATCATGATCACACAAAAACATCTGATCAGCTGATATTACTGTTGTGAGCTGATATTACTGTCGTGAGCCGCCCCGAGTCTGTGGAGAGGGGCCGCATACAAATCTAATAAATTATTATTATTATTATTATTATTATTATTATTATTATTATTACTACTACTACTACTACTACTACTACTACTACTACTACTACCTGGGAAGGAAGTGGGTGGGTTTTTTTTACTTAATGTTCTATCAAACAAAGACATTTCATTCATGAACATACAGTTAAAGGGCTGATTGGAATCCTTTTTCACCTTCCCGGAAGTTTACCAGAACAAACCAAAACAAGTTTGACTTTTTCTATGTTAAAGATATTTGTCTTTGTGTTTTACCCCTCTTATATAAATATTTGAACAATTCTGCTTTTTCACTGCAACTGGGCTCATTTAGTAGCCCTAGTGACAAAATTAATATAATGGAAACAGCATCAAACATTTAAGTATTACAGCAATGCATATATAGCTATACCACAAATATATAATCATTACCTCCTCCACATACAGCATTACAGTCTTCCCATCCTGAGTGGGTCCACATAAATAGAGGTTCTGATACTTTTGTACTCTTATTCTCAATAACTGGATCTAAAGGAATAGTATATTCATAATGTAGCCCATAATTCTGATCGTGAAAAAGCAGGACCTGTAATATATATAATTGACATGATAAGAAAGGAACACGAGTCTACAGAAAATCATAAAGAAATGTCAAGCATTCAAAGTTAAAACTGTCTCAGGTAGAACAGCTCAGAAATTCTGGTCTGTAAATCCAGCAGGCAAAATAAAACTGGTCTTAGTAAGAGACTTCAAAGGAAGGAAAGAAGGAAAGAAGGAAGGGAGGGAGGGAGGGAGGGAGGGAGGGAGGAAGGAAGGAAGGAAGGAAGGAAGGAAGGAAGGAAGGATCTCTCAGCATAACCTGAGAATTCTGCCAGCCATCGAACCATTGTGTTGGCTAGGAATTCTGGTACAAGTACTGTAATCCTTGACTTACAACTTGTTTAGTGAGCGTTTAATGCTACAGTAGCACTGAAAAAAGTGACTTATAACCATTTTTCAAGCAACTGTTGCAGCATCCCTGTGGTAACATGATTGGCAACTGACTTATATTTATGACAGTTGCAATGTCTTGAGGTCATGTGATCACCTTCTGACATGCAAAGTCAATGGGGAAGCCAGATTCACTTAACTATTTTACTAATTTAATAAAGGCAGTGATTCATTTAACTATGGTAAGTATAGTTGTAAAATGGACCAAAATTCACTTAACCACTATCATGCTTAGCCATGGAAATTTTGGGCTCAATTGTGGTTGTAAATCAAGGACTACGTACAATTGGAGATCTACAATTATTCTATTCATCAAGGCCAGATTTTATTTTTCTTGTCCCCATTATCCTATTCAAGATTATTCGATGTAAATGTATATATTCAAAGTGTTGGTTATGACCTTTAAAGCCCTTCATGGCATCGGACCAGAATATCTCCGAGACCGCCTCCTGCCGCACGAATCCCAGCGACCGATTAGGTCCCACAGAGTGGGCCTTCTCCGGGTCCCGTCAACTAAACAATGTCGGTTGGCGGGCCCCAGGGGAAGAGCCTTCTCTGTGGCGGCACCGGCCCTCTGGAACCAACTCCCCCCGGAGATTAGAACTGCCCCTACTCTTCCTGCCTTCCGTAAACTCCTTAAAACCCACCTTTGCCGTCAGGCATGGGGGAACTGAAACATCTCCCCCTGGGCACGTTTAATTTATGCATGGTATGTCTGTGTGTGTGTCTGTTAGCATATGGGGTTTTTAAATATTTAAATATTTTAAATTTGTCTGATTGCTTATGATTTGTTTCTACATGTTGTGAGCCGCCCCGAGTCTTCGGAGAGGGGCGGCATACAAATCTAAGTAATAAATAAATAAATAAATAAATAAATATATATACACAAATACAAATACAAACTCTCTGGATGTGTTGATTTGCATTTACTTATAGAAACTTATTATTAACAATTTGATGTCATGCACTTTCACATATCCGTGCTCTGAGCACAACTAGAACTTTCCCATTCAGTCTGAACAGTAATCAGAATTCGCATTTCTAGAGTTTAAGCACATTTGAGATTATGAAGAAAGATCCATTATTTTAATAACTTTAATGATAGTTTTAGCATATTTAGCAAATTTACCATTTATCAGATTATGTATACATCTCCTTTTCTCCTAGATTTTTTTTAGCATACATTGTTGTAATCAAGGAGATACCCTTGACCAAACAATTTTGGCTGGTGGGATCTAGGGGAAGAGCCTTCTCTGTGGGGGGCCCGGCCCTCTGGAATCAGCTCCCCCCGGAGATTCGTATTGCCCCCACTCTCTTCACCTTCCGAAAGAGTTTAAAAACTCATCTTTGCCGCCAAGCCTGGGGTTCCTTAGATCTTCCCCCCATACCAATGAATGCTTTAGTTTGATTGTTGAATGAATGATATTGATAGTTTTTTAACTAGAATTTTAAAGATTGTTTTTTAATGTATTAATTGGATTGTTATTATTGTTTCTTGTTTTTTCTGTACATGCTGTGAGCCGCCTCGAGTCCTCGGAGAGGGGCAGCATACAAATCCAATTAAATCTAAATCTAAATCTTTTATAGAGCAGATGCATATCATGAAGCCAAATCCTATCTCCAGTCCTGAAGAATGTAGGTCTGCTGATACTGATATGAATTACTAATGGGGTCATATTATGTTGCAGATTCTCATTAGGAAATAGCTAGTCACTTTCTTGATATGAACCAATAATGTGGTAGACTAAATGAGTCTGTTGTCTGATCTGGCATAACTAGTTTTGTGTTCTTATGTTATTCTAAGTTGGCTACCATACTGATTGCAAAACAATACATATATTTAGACATAAACATTTCACCTCATAGCTTAGAATACATTTAAATAAATTATCTATGCTACTATACCAATAAATGTAAAGGTGATGTAGTTGGACCTTTGGCAGAAATTTTTTCCCACAGACCTCTCCTAACATAATGGACAGTGGTACCAGCAATGTTGAATGTTCCAGAATGTTCTATCTTCCAATCACTATTAATAGACTGTTTGCTGGCATCTCGAAGTGCTGAGGATACATTAGAAAACAGTACAAAAGAAAGTGATTCATGTCTTTCTAATTGATTATTTTGCTAAAAGAGCCAATGAATCAAAAATTTAAAACAATTTAAGATTTATAAGTATAATAATATAATTCCAGTAAGAAAATAGCTGTACTTCAGCTGAATTACAAAAGTTTTTCTTTTCTTTGTTTCTCAATATTCAATAAAGATTTCAATATATAAAAAGCCTATAATAATTAGTTCACCACTATAATATGGATTCTACAAATTATAAATTAAAAATTATTTACTTTAAAACACAATGATAGAATATATATGTAACATTATTATGGTACTTTAAATATGATCAGACCATTTCCTACTACGGCTTGACTTCCTGGCTCCAATCCTTCCCCGCTGGTAGGCGGAACCAATTAAGATGTTCCGCCCCAGACGCCTGATGGACCCAGAGGGCTTTCAGACGGCGCTTGGGGTTATTCCAGAGGCACTCGTCCACAGTTCGGCGGAGTCTCTTGCGGCAGCCTGGAATACGGCTGCTGCGGAGGCTCTCGACCGGATTGCGCCCTTGCGACCTCTCCGTGGCGCTAGACCCCGTAGAGCCCCATGGTTCAACGAGGAGCTCTGGGAGTTGAAACGCCAAAAGAGACGTCTAGAGAAGCAATGGAGGAAGAGTAGGTCTGAATCCGATCGAACACTTGTAAGAGCTTTTATTAAGACTTACAAAGTGGCGCTCAAGGCGGCAAGATGCGCGTACCATGCCGCCTTGATTGCATCAGCGGAATCCCGCCCGGCCGCTCTGTTTAGGGTGACCCGCTCCCTTCTTAACCAGGGGGGAGTTGGGGAGCCCTTGCAGAGTAGTGCCGAGGATTTTAACACGTTTTTCGCTGATAAAGTCGCTCAGATCCGGGCCAACTTCGACTCCAATTGTAAGACAGAGTCGACTGACAACGAGTCAGTCGAGGTGACTGGGGCACGTACTTGTCCACCTGTCTGGGAAGAGTTTGATCTGGTGACACCTGATGAAGTGGACAAGGCCATTGGAGCTGTGAGTTCCGCCACCTGTTTACTGGATCCGTGTCCCTCCTGGTTGGTTTCGGCCAGCAGGGAGGTGACACGGAGCTGGGCCCAGGAGATTACCAACGCTTCCTTGGGGAGGGGAGTTTTTCCATCACTCTATAAAGAAGCGCTCGTGCGCCCCCTCCTCAAGAAGCCCTCCCTGGACCCAGCCGTACTTAATAACTATCACCCAGTCTCCAACCTTCCCTTTATGGGGAAGGTTGTTGAGAAGGTGGTGGCACTCCAGCTCCAGCGGTCCTTGGAAGAAGCCGATTATCTAGGTCCCCAACAGTCGGGTTTCAGGCCCGGTTACAGCACGGAAACCGCTTTGGTCGCGTTGATGGATGATCTCTGGCAGGCCCGGGACAGGGGTTTATCCTCTGTCCTGGTGCTCCTTGACCTCTCGGCGGCTTTCGATACCATCGACCATGGTATCCTTCTGCACCGGCTGGAGGGGTTGGGGGTGGGAGGCACTGTTCTCCAGTGGTTCTCCTCCTACCTCTCTGGCCGGTCGCAGTCAGTGTTAGTGGGGGGTCAGAGGTCGGCTCCTAGGTTTCTCCCTTGTGGGGTGCCTCAGGGGTCGGTCCTCTCCCACCTGCTATTCAACATCTACATGAAACCGCTGGGCGAGATCATCCAAGGACATGGGGTGAGGTATCATCAATATGCGGATGATACCCAGCTTTACATCTCCACCCCATGCCCAGTCAACGAAGCGGTGGAAGTGATGTGCCGGTGCCTGGAGGCTGTTGGGGCCTGGATGGGTGTCAACAGACTCAAGCTCAACCCGGATAAGACGGAGTGGCTGTGGGTTTTGCCTCCCAAGGACAATTCCATCTGTCCGTCCATTACCCTGGGGGGGGAATTATTGACCCCCTCAGAGAGGGTCCGCAACTTGGGCGTCCTCCTCGATCCACAGCTCACATTAGAAAACCATCTCTCAGCTGTGGCGAGGGGGGCGTTTGCCCAGGTTCACCTGGTGCATCAGTTGCGGCCCTATCTGGACCGGGACTCATTGCTCACAGTCACTCATGCCCTCATCACCTCGAGGTTTGACTACTGTAATGCTCTCTACATGGGGCTACCTTTGAAAACTGTTCGGAAACTTCAGATCGTGCAGAATGCAGCTGCGAGAGCAGTCATGGGCTTACCCAGGTATGCCCATGTTTCACCATCACTCCGCAGTCTGCATTGGCTGCCGATCAGTTTCCGGTCACAATTCAAAGTGTTGGTTATGACCTTTAAAGCCCTTCATGGCATCGGACCAGAATATCTCCGAGACCGCCTTCTGCCGCACGAATCCCAGCGACCGATTAGGTCCCACAGAGTGGGCCTCCTCCGGGTCCCGTCAACTAAACAATGTCGTTTGGCGGGCCCCAGGGGGAGAGCCTTCTCTGTGGCGGCACCGACTCTCTGGAACCAACTCCCCCTGGAGATCAGAACTGCCCCTACTCTTCCTGCCTTCCGTAAACTTCTCAAAACCCACCTTTGCCGTCAGGCATGGGGAAACTGAACATCTCCCCCTGGGCCCGCTGAATTTATGCATGGTATGCTTGTGTGTGTGTATGTTAGTATAGGTTTTTTTTAAAAACTTTTAATATTTTAATTAATTGGATTATGTATTGGATTGTTTTTTCACTTGTTGTGAGCCGCCCCGAGTCTTCGGAGAGGGGCGGCATACAAATCCAAATAATAAATAAATAAATAAATAAATGATATACCATTGTTCTTACGGCTTAAGAACCCTATTGATGGAAATAATAGAACTAGGATAAGAAAATTGGTTCCAAATTCTCTAGAATTAGAAATTGTACAATTTTACTAATGACCATGCTGGTTTAGATTGTTGGGATATGAGGTTCAAAATATTTGCTCTCTATTTGTTAACTTGAACTTCCTTTCTTTAAGGAAAACTCTTGACTTAAACTTCGTACAGAGTTGCATATATTCTAGATATTTGTAACTGACTTTTGAAATGAGACCTATCCCATCTTTCATCTATCCTGACAGAAATTCTACTTTTTGGCTATTTCCTTTTCACAGGTTCATATAGTCAAACAGTTAATGTCAATTTATATAGATTTAAAAAATGTTAGTATTAATTCATACTCTTTCATTGTTCTTCCCGTAATATGAATTTTGATGGTTCAGATTCAGAAATATAGAATCAAATATACTTGAAGTCCTCAAGAAATGGTAGCTCTAAAGTGTACTTTCTCATCAAAGTTGCATATTTAGCATTAATTATGGAAAAGTGCTTTAATTTCTTGCCCCTTGCCCTCAAATTCTTCATAAAGTTGAATTTTTGTTTGAATCAGCTCTGGCAATCAACTCCAATCCATATTTGTAGTGTTTTATATTGTTTCTATAATAATTAAATTAAATTATCCAAGAATCATTTTGGACACTAAAGAACAGCAGAAGAAATACAAATAAGTATGAAATGTTCTATAATATTTGTCGTATTCAATAATGCAGCAGTGCTAAACAGCTTTTCCCTTTTACAGTTATGACATTTAGAGTACTATACAGTAGTACCTCTAGATAAGAGCTGCTCTACATGCGAGTATTTCCAGATACGAGCTAGGAGGGGAGAGACATTTCTGTTCTATTCCCGAGCTGAAATTTGGGATGTGAGCCGAGCGTCCACTAGGTGGCGCAAGAATCCTTGCTTTTGGTTAGAATCATTGCTTTTGGTTATCTCGGAGGGGAAAAAAGTTATTTGTTCCAGAATACGAGTTGCCTCGAGATACAAGCTCCCTTATGGAATGAATTATGCTCGTATCTAGGGGTACTACTGTATTTAATAAAATAAAAGTGAAAAGGTCCACACTGGAAAACAATGGAAATCACAGTATCATCATAGAAACATAGAAACATAGAAGACTGACGGCAGAAAAAGACCTCATGGTCCATCTAGTCTGCCCTTATACTATTTCCTGTATTTTATCTTACAATGGATATATGTTTATCCCAGGCATGTTTAAATTCGGTTACTGTGGATTTACCGATCACGTCTGCTGGAAGTTTGTTCCAAGGATCTACTACTCTTTCAGTAAAATAATATTTTCTCATGTTGCCCTTGATCTTTCCCCCAACTAACTTCAGATTGTGTCCCCTTGTTCTTGCGTTCACTTTCCTATTAAAAACACTTCCCTCCTGAAACCTATTTAACCCTTTAACATATTTAAATGTTTCGATCATGTCCCCCCTTTTCCTTCTGTCTTCCAGACTATACAGATTGAGTTCATTTAGTCTTGCCTGATACGTTTTATACTTAAGACCTTCCACCATTCTTGTAGCCCGTCTTTGGACCCGTTCAATTTTGTCAATATCTTTTTGTAGGTGAGGTCTCCAGAACTGAACACAGTACTCCAAATGTGGTCTCACCAGCGCTCGGTATAAGGGGATCACAATCTCCCTCTTCCTGCTTGTTATACCTCTAGCTATGCAGCCAAGCATCCTACTTGCCTTTCCTACCGCCTGACCACACTGCTCACCCATTTTGAGACTGTCAGAAATCACTACCCCTAAATCCTTCTCTTCTGAAGTTTTTGCTAACACAGAATTGCCAATGCAATACTCAGATTGAGGATTCCTTTTCCCCAAGTGCATTATTTTACATTTGGAAACATTAAACTGCAGTTTCCATTGCTTTGACCATTTATCTAGTAAAGCTAAATCATTTACCATATTACAGACCCCTCCAGGAATATCAACCCTATTGCACACTTTAGAGTCATCGGCAAATAGGCAAACCTTCCCTACCAGACCTTCCCCTATGTCACTATGTCACTCACAAACATATTAAAAAGAATAGGACCCAGAACAGACCCTTGTGGCACACCGCTTGTAACCTGTCTCTGCTCAGAATATTCGCCATTAACAATAACTCTCTGATGTCTATGCTTCAGCCAGCTTGAAATCCACTGAACTATCCAGGGATTAAGTCCAATCTTCACTAATTTATCCATCAGCTCTTTATGTGGAACCGTATCAAAGGCTTTGCTGAAGTCCAGATAGGCAATATCCACGGCACCACCTTGATCCAACACCTTTGTGACATAGTCAAAGAAATCAATGAGATTAGTCTGACATGATTTGCCTTCAGTAAAGCCATGCTGATTTGGGTCCAATAAGTTATTGTTTTTTAGGTGCTGATTTATCCTCTTTTTGAGTAGAGTCTCCATCATTTTAACTACATTTTAACTCATTTTCCACATAAAGAGCTGATAGATAAATTAGTGAAGATTGGACTTAATCCCTGGATAGTTCAATGGATTTGCAGCTGGCTGAAGCGTAGACATCAGAGAGTTATTGTTAATGGCGAGTATTCTGAGCAGAGTCAGGTTACAAGCGGTGTGCCACAAGGGTCTGTTCTGGGTCCTATTCTTTTTAATATATTTGTGAGTGACATAAGGAAAGGTTTGGTAGGGAAGGTTTGCCTATTTGCCGATGACTCTAAAGTGTGCAATAGGGTTGATATTCCTGGAGGCGTCTGTAATATGGTAAATGATTTAGCTTTACTAGATAAATGGTCTAAGCAATGGAAACTGCAGTTTAATGTTTCCAAATGTAAAATAATGCACTTGGGGAAAAGGAATCCTCAATCTGAGTATTGTATTGGCAGTTCTGTGTTGGCAAATACTTCAAAAGAAAAGGATTTAGGGGTAGTGATTTCTGACAGTCTCAAAATGGGTGAACAGTGCAGTCAGGCGGTAGGGAAAGCAAGTAGGATGCTTGGCTGCATAGCTAGAGGTATAACAAGCAGGAAGAGGGAGATTATGATCCCACTATATAGAATGCTGGTGAGACCACATTTGGAATACTGTGTTCAGTTCTGGAGACCTCACCTACAACAGATATTGATAAAATTGAACGGGTCCAAAGACAGGCTACAAGAATGGTGGAAGGTCTTAAGCATAAAACGTATCAGGAAAGACTTAATGAACTCAATCTGTATAGTCTGGAGGACAGAAGGAAAAGGGGGGACATGATCGAAACATTTAAATATATTAAAGGGTTAAATAATGTCCAGGAGGGAAGTGTTTTTAATAGGAAAGTGAACACAAGAACAAGGGGACACAATCTGAAGTTAGTTGGGGGAAAGATCAAAAGCAACATGAGAAAATATTATTTTACTGAAAGAGTAGTAGATCCTTGGAACAAACTTCCAGCAGATGTGGTAGATAAATCCACAGTAACTGAATTTAAACATGCCTGGGATAAACATATATCCATCCTAAGATAAAATACAGAAAATAGTATAAGGGCAGACTAGATGGACCATGAGGTCTTTTTCTGCCGTCAGACTTCTATGTTTCTATGTTTCTATGTAACTACAACTGATGTCAAGCTAACTGGCCTGTAGTTACCAGCTTCTTCTCTACTGCCCTTCTTGTGTATATGCACAACACTGGCCATTCTCCAATCCTCAGGAACATCTCCTGTTAACAGGGATTGGTTAAACAAATCAGTAAGGGGGGTAGCAATGACAGATCTGAGTTCTTTAAGAACTCTGGGGTGGATGCCATCTGGACCTATTGCCTTATTTATCTTTAATCGTTCAAGTTCTTCTAAGACATCGGCTTCTAAGATCACTGGAGCTGAATCAGTACAGCTGGAAGCAATGCTATATCCCCCTATAGTATTATTTTGTAAGGTGTCTTTTGAGAAAACTGAACAGAAGTAGCTATTGAAATGGTCAGCGATCTCCTTATTCCCATCAATGCATGTATTATTCCCGGTACTAAGCTTCGTGATGCTGCAGTTTTTCTTCTTCCTATCACTAATATATCTATCACTAATATATCAAAATTGTTAATGGTTTTTTCTAGTACAATTGTTAGTAGAGAAAAATCCCCTAGCCAAGACAGAATACATTTTTAATAAACAAACAATGCATTTTCTCTGAACATAGTATTGGCCCAGTCAAAACACTTGTACAGCTTATAACATCCCCAAACACAATTTATATATTTCAATTTCTTCAGTAATATTCTTTCTCTGTATTTTTTTTAATTTCTTCCTGCTTTTTCTGATATTTAAACATTACCATTTGCCCTAACCTCAAATATTTCTTATTCCCTTTTTCAAATTGAAACCCTATCAACATTCAATATTTTCTTTACATTTATTTTTCAAATCTCCTTCAATCATTCAAATTAATTATAATAATATAATACTATCCATTTGCTCTTCAACATTTTTTCATTTATCTTCGGAAACATTACATTTCATTAGAATTGCTTTTCACCTCTCCTTTTTCAACTATCAAACATCATTTAAACAATCAACATATTACATTCAAAAATATTAATCCATCTCAAATCTCCTTCAAAAATTGGTTATAATAACACACTACCATATAATTTGATCTTCAAATATTATTTTATAAACAATAGTCAACATATTACACTTAAATATTAATCTATATATAAATCAGATATTACATTTAAATTCATTTATTACAATCTTAAATACTAAAATTCAAACAATTTTAAGTATTGTATTTTTCAGAGTATAAGATGCATCTTTTCCACCCTAAAAGAGACTGATAATTTGGGAGCATCTTATGCTCTGAATGTAGCTGTTTTTTTCAGCCCTAGCTAGCTGATAACGATTGTCCCAGCTCTTACCTCGCAGGCTCTTTCATTGTTACTTTTTGAAAAGAATGTTTTCCAAGCCTTAAGTCTTTGCAGGTTTTTTTTAATTGCTCTAATTTGCTCCGAATAACTTTCTTTCCAGTCCCAACCAGGTGCTAACGATGTTCCCAGCTCTTACCCGCTTACAAGCTCTTTCATTATTACTCTCTGTGAAGAATGTTTTCCAAACCCTGTCTTTGTGGGGGGTTTTCATTGCTTTATTTGCTCTGAATGTTTCTTTCCAGCCCTAACCAGGTGCTAACAATGTTCCCAGCTCTTACTGGCTTGCAAGCTCTTTCACTGTTACTCTCGGTGAAGAATGTTTTCCAAGCCCTAAATCTTTGCAGGTTTTTCTTCATTGCTCTACTTGCTCCAAATGTTTCTTTCTAGGTGCTAATAATGTTCCCAACTCTTACTGGCTTGCAAGATCTTTCATTGTTACTCTCTCCGAATAAGGTTTTTTTAAAGCCCTAACCAGGGGATAAAATAATGTGCTGAAGCTGACCAGACTAAGAACGCTAGCCAGATGAATACCTGGTAAGAAGATTCTTTTCCCTATTTTCCTCCCAAAAATCTAAGGTGCATCTTATACTCCGGTGCGTCTTATACTCCGAAAAATACGGTATATATCATGCTTCCTTTCCTCCTTTCCATTTCATTCATCATATCATCTTATTCAAATATTGCAATTACACATATTAATCACGATACAATTCACATATCAATATCATATTTCCCATTCTTTCCCATTAGTTATTCCCTTAACCATTTTCCTTTGGCCTCTGCTGCACTCTGCCTTTTAATGATTTTCTCTAAACCTCCCATTCTATTATCTTCCTTCCCCCCTTTTTTTCTTTTTAAAATTATTATGTCTTTTCTTCTGTATCTTTTCTCTAGTGTTAAAATCTCTTACTCATCTAATTTTCCCTAAACTCCCATTTGATCTCTTCCCTTTTTCTCTTTTCCTCTTTTTTATTTTCCCACTGATAATCCCAGTGTAATCATTTAATTTTTTATGCCTAGTCTCTTCCCCCTTTCTTTTCTCTTTTTTCTTTCCAATCTCTCTCAGTGTAATGATTAAGCCTTTTCCCTTTTCTTCTCTTTATTGGCTTCCTTTTACTGCCAATGTAATCAGTATTTTTGTCTTCAATGTTAAGTTCTTACTCCTCTTTCATGGTTTCTTTATCCACTTAAGTAAATCCTGGAACACTTTCTGGTTCATCAGATTTAAATGTTCCATGCATGGTTTCAATCATTTCTTTCAATTCAAATTTTAGTGATACATGCATTACTTTAATCATTTCAATTACTTCCTGGGACATTTTGTTGCTTCCACAATGTTTTTACTTCAATTTAAATATCTGCTAATCCACCTTCTTTGATTGTCCAATTTAAACAGTTTGAAAGAAAACAAACCCTCCTTAAAACTTCTCACAGCTTGCAAATCAAGGACACTTTGTAAAAACAGCAACAGTTTTTCATCTTACAAATTATTTGTTGTAGTTCTTTTTTCCATCAGTAGATGTCTCTCTCCAATCCAAAATTTTGATCAACAAAATTTCTATGTTAAATCTTCATTAAAAATATTCCAAATTTTAAAGATATTTCCAATCTTCTTATACAACTATTTCTTTTCAGGTTTCTTCTTATAATATTTAAATGATCTGTCTCTCTATTCTAAGCTGGTGCTCAAACTTCCTCTTTGTTCAACTATCACCATCAAGATTACCCCACACCAATTAGCCACTGTTTTCACAGAGGGGATAGCTTTTAATTTTTTAAGTTTCTTTTTTTACCTGCGAGTTAGCCAATCACTCACCCATACCAATATGCCATCCTAATCACCGCTCCTGCACAAAATCTATTCCAGGTGCCCCAGCTTTATGATGGCCATGACCATTCACCCCTGCTGTCGGATCAAAAAGTTTCCGTCCAACCTCCGAGGAACCTGTTCCTCTTGGTCTTCTGAGGTGACTCTCCTTCCCTGTCCCTACAGGATGGATCTGGCCCAAAGACCCATCGATAGTAATTTGTCAGCCTGGATTTTCACCGGGCTTCTCAGAGCCCGCTATTTCCAGAATGTCTGCCACAACACATCTGATCGAATCCTCAGACAGAACACATTTAAGTAATACTTTTATCATGTAAAATTCTGATGTTTTCAAAAAGACGCAACTGGCAAATCAGATACTACCTATAGATGTGAGTATGATGTCCCAAGAAATGTGAGCTTTGCCATAATATGCTATATCATAATTCTATTTCTGGTCATTGTGTTAATCTGACTTCTGCTTGTATAAGCCTATCCACAATATGTATTCAATACACACTACACAATATTGCCTTCCTGATTTGTGGCTGTTATCTCAAGTAGACACTATGCACCAGCAATAACAAACAAATGAAGGTAAAATAAAACCTACTGCAAAAGAGCTACTTTCTCCAAACAATGTGATGGGAAAAGAGAATATCTACATGCCATCTGCTTTCTGATGCTTGGATGTATTGCAACTGCCATTCCCATACAAGAACTCCAATTGCAACATATGTCATGCTGAGAATAACACTCAAGTTTTTAAAAAGTACATAAGAATTAGTAACTTTATGTGGAGGTCATGACTCAGGACAGCCAGATGGTATGCCAGTTGCAACTTCCTTCAAAGCAACATACCGTTGTATTGTTAATGATGCCCTTAATTGAGTCATATGTGATCACTGCAATATATTCTATTTAGTCTGTCCTTAAAGCCTAATTGGAAACTGGAGTTGATTCCAAAGGTTGTGGTCCAATGTAATAGCTTGCTTTATACTGTGGGCAACATTTACACTGTGGGCAACCAATAACTTTCTCTGTAAAGTTAAAAATGCTGGTTAAGACTTATAAAGTCCTTTTTAGTCCTTTCTAATTGGAATCTCCCTGCCATGTGTGCATGTACGTGGAGCAGGTATGCTGAAATTCTCACCAATGAGGGGGAAGAGGCTAGGGTTCGAAAGCAGTGGCTACTCCATGCTATATAACATCTTATCTCTCCCAGTTTAAAATGCCCTCACCTCATTACTATTTGTGATGTAATCATGTTCCATATAGCATATACCTGCGCTTAGATGTACTCTTGTTCTTACCTCCAGTGTTACATTATTTCAGAAATTTTAATGGTTAATTTCTACATAATGTCGATAACGTGGCATTTCATATTGAATGATTTATGTATGAAATCCTGGATTGGAATATTGTAACATTTTGCAAATGAATAATAAATAAGTTAAAGCCTTTTAACCTTTTCTCGTTAAAAGTCATCCACCAGCCTATGCATCTCTTTTACACAACTCATTCAAAATCTGAACTTAATAATATTTGCATTGAAATGATTATTTGGATTTCTACTTTGGCCTTTTGAATAGAGTCCTCTAACAAAGAATTCAAAATCAGGAAGCTGAATGTTGTATCTGCAAAATGCTTCCTGGATAAATCTTGGTGAAACATTTACATGGGACAAGTCCGTAGAAGTCCATTTAATACGCTGTTGTCAGACATTCAGTTTTGTCTGACCCTCGGCCATTCTATGTGTCAGCACTCTTCATATCTCTCTGATTTGCATCGCTTCCTTCAGATCTGCCATAGTCATCCCAATATCATCCACGCCCAGGCAGCGGATACTACGGCAGTCACTTCTCCATTTTCTGCTGATCCCTCCCCAGCATGGTTGACTTTTTGAGGCAGCTCTCATGACATGGGCCAAGCATGATAGCCTTTATAAAAGCCAATTAATACTCAGAATAGTTAATACTCAGAACAGTTCAACTACTATAGCTGATACTGCATAGATATAAAATGTATCACTGTTATGAATCTAAAAAGGAAATCAATGTAAGTATCTTTTGCTTTTGGAAACAGAATGGTGCACCTTCCCACAGAAGACAAAAAAGAACTAGAAAATGCAACGAGACTTCTAGGCAAAGCAATCAGTTAGATATGGGTGGGAAAAGGAAAATAATAATTACAGTAACTAAGAGGAATTACCAGCCTTGTGTGGCACATGATTTATAGTATAAAAATACAGGGGAAATAACTATAGGGAAATGTGTTTGGAAAAATTCCAGATATATTATATGACATTATATGTATTAAAATATATTAAAATTATGACAAGAAATAATTTGGATGCTGTTGACACCTCTGTGATTTGTCATGAAGTTTTGGCAATACTGTGTGAATACTGCAGATTCCATCCACTTGCTAGAATTGAGCTTATATGCTTTAATTACTGTATGCTTCATATATGACATATCCATTTCTACGCTTATACTTCTAAATGGGGCAACACTTCCATTCCTGTCATTGCCATTCTCATATTTCCCCTTAGAAAACAAGCTGATACTATCTTCACATAAACGGATACAGATGTGGATTGATAAAATCTTTCTGGTCTTCCCTTATGATCTGTACAGATGCAACGTGCATGCAAACAATTTCATTTTAGGAAAATGTGCAGTATGTTTTTGAAGCTTTCCTAGACCCTTCAGCTTATAACAACATAATTAACTAGGCTCTGGAGAAAGATAAGTTTTAAAAATTGCATTCCATTTGCAAAGTTAGGAAAAGAACTCTATATTTAAACAGGAACCTTGTTCTTCTCTTCTAAAATGTTTTGTATATCATCAAAAAATAATTAAGCATTGTGTGAAAAGAGTTTTTTTTAAAAAATATTATCCCTGATCTTGTCTGTGGAAACACTCATCCAATCTAGCAGCAATACCTTATACATTGTATATATCCTGTTGAGAATTTTAATTCACTCAATATGCATTCACATACACACACACATTTTAAAGCCCTACACTGAAAGATTAAAGTCAAGCTGCATTTATATGTATAATATTACAAATTGTACAAAAAAGTTATTTTGGTAGCATGGAAACTTCTTTTGCGTGCTGTACATCCCAACACTGATTGTATTCTAGGCCAAAGGTTTCAAGGGAGGTCCTCAGTTAAAAGGCAATACAAGCATGTCTCACTATAACCAACCATGACATGTAAAGTATCAGACACATTCTATTCATTTTTATTTAAGACATTTACAGTGATATTTGCAATATTGATTGATGGTTTGTAAACACTGGGAAAAAATGACATGTTGGAAAACCAATTTTTGTTGCATTAAAATTTAAACAGGGACTCCAAATCAAACTCAAATTAGTATTCAGTTCCCATTTTGTAACTTATTCCCATTGGGGGCTGATTGTAGAGGGAAAGAGAAATGTATTCTATGGATACAGTTGTCTATTTAGATTTTTGGATACATTATTCTTTGATACGTTAATTTTCAAAGTCACCCTTGCATGTACCTCCTTTGGTAATATCGCTACATAATGTAATTCCATTTTTACACATGCATTTATATTCATGGGTAATTCCCATCCACTTCAAGAAGAGTCAGCCCCATTAGTTGCAATACTGTAACTAATTCAGACATGGGCAATTATGGCAACTTTTATGACCTCTGGACTTCAACATTCCTGAGCCAACAGGATGTAAAGGTGCCACCCCCGGACTAACATGTGTTGTACCATTTTATGTCAATTTTCAATTTTAAGTCTACCGCTTTGGCAAACTTGGATTCTTTTAAATATTTCCACAAGGCAAAAGCAGTATCGGTTGAATCTGACAAACATTAGAAATCATAACTCTGGATATTTTCCAAAATGAGCTTTTGGTTGCTGTCAGTTTTATTCTTTATTTTTTTTTTGGTGGGGGTGTGTGAGTACTTAGAACAAAGCTAGAAACTTAGATTGCCAGTTTTTCTGTTTCAGTATTCACTTGATTCTATGGTAAATTATAAGAGACAGCAAGTCCCACAGAGACTTCTTTGTTTCTGTGTTTTACAAAAACTATTTACAGACGTTTAATCATGAAAGGATTTGTGAATTTTGCAACTTTTGAATCAGTCATTCCAAAACAGCCAAACTAAGTGCTAACACTTGGCAAAACCCCAAATCAGATGGTTCTTAAACATTCACTGAATTTATTGACCAATTTACTGCTTTTACTTTTAGGAGCTGCAGTCAAAATAAGTTATAGTTGGTTACAGCTACAAGAACAGGGTTCAAAACAATTTATATTCTATTAACTAATCTTACAGTGTTGGTGTGGCGATAAGAAAAAATTGATATAAACAGAAAAGCTTGTACGATACAAAAAGAAACTGTATGAAATGTTAGACTACCTTAATAAATTGCTAGTATTCCAGTTGATCGTTTTTAATGTGATCAATAAACAACCTTAATTACTATGTTTTGAAATTTTGAATTAGAATCCTTCTATTCTTAAAAAAAGCAGCTACTTGCTTTAATGTCTTCCAGGTTAAATAGACCCTCCATTGTGACATTGTTTGATTTTATTTGATGACAACTTACCCAAGTAACTGTGAGCTGGTTTCTCTTCCACAACTTTGATTCTTCTTGCTCCTGCAGGTATCACTAAGGCTTCCACATAACCTGAGTATAAATACCAACATTTATACTGTTAACTACTAATTTAAATCAGAATAATATTTATATTGTATGTATATTTGTTTCATCTATTCAAAAAAATTTAAAGTTTTATCTGCTAAAATTTCTGGAATCTTTTGATTTTGTGCATTAACCTTATATATCTCTCCATCACCACCCCTATTATCAAGTACAGTGGTACTTCTACTTAAGAACTTAATTTGTTCCGTGAGCAGGTTCTTAAGTAGAAACATTCTTAAGTAGAGATAATTTTTCCCATAGGAATCAATGTAAAAGCTAATAATGCGTGCAAACCCATTAGGAAAAAAATAAAAGCTTGGAATTTGGGTGGGAGGAGGAGGAAGAAGAATAGGAGGAGGACAGTTGCTTCCGAAGGAAGAAGTTGAGGTGAGGGGGAATAAGAAAAATCCAAAACGTTAAGGCTTTAAAAAAAAAGAGGCACACGCCTCCCATCCGCCTTCCATACACTGCCTCCCACACACTGGCTGCTGCTGCTACCTGCTGCCTCTTCCTTCCCATGCTGAAGGGCTCCCCTCTCTTCTCGCTCGCTCACTTTGTAGCCAATGCCTTTCCTTCGCTGTTTTGACTCCTTGGCAGCCCAGAGCGAAGGGAGCGTTTCTTTTTTCTGGCCGCTGGGAGAGGTTTATTCCCTATCCAAGTGCCCAGAGAAAGGAAACTGTTTCATTCACTCTGGACTACCAAAGCCTCCGTAAGTGCAATTGAAAGGTTCCTTTGGCAGCCCAAGATGGCTGGGATTAAAGGGACAAATGGCAAGAAACTGGCCGGGCCTTCATGCCGCAGGCTAGGGTTCTTAAGTAGAAAATGGTTCTTAAGTAGAGGCAAAAAAATCTTGAACACCTGATTCTTATTTAGAAAAGTTCTTAAGTACAGGTGTTCTGTATTACTGTATCTCAATTGAACAATTTTGAATTGATTACAAACTTGTCCCCTTTCAATTCAATTCAATTCAAATTTATTACAGTCATAGACAAAAACAAATAAAAACACTCAGTAAATACACAACCAAAAGTTGTAAGATAAAATGATAACAGATAAAATCCATGATAAAATCCAGTCTATACACACATGGTCAGAACTACTAAAATCCATAAATTGTAAGGTCTATAGTCAGTTTAATATTTGTTTGTTTGTTTGTTTGTTTGTTTGTTTATTTATTTGACTTTTATGCCGCCCCTCTCCAAGGACTCGGGGTGGCTCACAACATATAATAAAACATTACATAACATTTCAGGTCCAATTAATTAAATATATAATGTAAAACTAAAAACCCTAAAAAAAACCAGTCATTCTCAGTTTCTCTCAGTCTATTCATTGGCCAGGGGGCAAGAATCTAATAGCCCCAGGCCTGGCGACATAAGTGAGTCTTGAGACTCTTGCGTAAGACAAGGAGGGTGGGGGCAATATGGATCTATGGGGAGAGTTGATTCCAGAGAGCCAGGGTCCTCATAGAGAAAGCTGTTCCCCTAGACTTTGCCAGCCAGCATTATCTAGTTGATGGGACCTGGAGAAGGCCAACTCTGTAGGACCTAACTGGTCGCTGGGATTCATGCAGCAGGAGACGGCTCCATAGGTATTCTGGTCCGATGCCGTGTAGGGCTTTATAGGTCATAACTAATACTTTGAATTGCATCTGGAAACCAATTGGCAGCCAATGCAGCCCGCAGAGTGTTGGAGAGATATGTATATGTCTGGGTAAGCCTATGACTTCCCTACTATTAGGGAAAGGAATAAACAAGGTTGCCACATTTGTCATATAAAATTAGCTAAGGCTGGCCACAGATGGTATATATATATTGCTATGGTGAAGACACATATTTGCAACTCGTCCCCTTTGTAGAATCTATGGACAATATAAGGGAGGACAAGTTTTTATCTTTTCTGAAAAATATTAATGAGCCTGTACTATTCTTTATTCAATGAAGCTATTTATTTTCCAAAAGGTTTGTCATGAGTCTACATCCTCCCTATTTTTATCCCTGAGCTACATAAAAAGTGGTAAATTGCTAACCAGCTGATCTGTCAACTACTTGGAGAGGGTTCAATGGACCAGCTATAAACCAAAGTACTTTAGTTTACAATCATCCTACTTAAGACCAAAAAAATGACCAGGGAGGGACCAGCATAAATTTATAGCCTTTGTTCAAGATATGTAAGAGTCTGTTTGAAGCAGCTATTAATACACAATGCAGAATAACAGAATTGGAAGAGACCTCTGAAGTCTTTCAGTACAACCCCTTCATCCTAACCCAATACATTTCCAATTTTGTGCATGTTCTTATAACACCCCCCTCCCCCCGCACACATACAGGCTTGCAGCATAAACATTTATTATGAGAAACAATGTGCAAAGAACAATGTGGAAGATGATAGCTGTAATGCTATGAACAAAGCCTTGCCATTTGATACATGCATCATCAAACATTTATATTAAGATTTTGCAGATCTTAACTAAAACTGTGAATGGATATTATCAAGGAGACTCACTACTAGCATTTTTACTGATTTCATTCACAAATTTTATAATTTTCACTTGGGCTGATTCCATAGGATCAGGTAAAATATTCAGATTAACATTCCTGGATTAATAAAAAAAAACAAGAAGTAAATGTAATATGTTTACATTGCTCCACTTTGGCAAGGGGTAAGGAAATGGGACTTCTAGATTTCCTTCCCAACTCTAACAAAATTACTTGGCAAATTCTAAATAGCTATATCCAAAATAAATATACAAGAATGTGTACTATCCGCAAATACAGTGATCTACAGTTAACTGATCATAACAAAGCTAGACATTCATTCAAACACTTCTTTAGGGAAAAACCACAGCAGCAATACAGATTCTATAAAAACAAATACTACTTAATCATTAAGACCACAGATAAGCACTGTGGTTCCAAATTCTAGAAAGCTTCCATACATAATTCATGAAGAAACAAACAAGATTTATATCAGTATACCTAGACATGGAATATAGACTAAGTTTATAGTCCTTTAAATTTAATTTATTGACTGATAGGAAAATGGCCATATTTATCAAATTATTTCTAAAAATACAGAAGCAAGGATTGATTTCATAAGTAGCTTACCTACACTAAACAAACCTGTATTTTTGTAGAAATATATAAGATTGCTAGAAAAGGTGTACTGTAGCTTACTTGGCATTTAGGAAAAGTTAAAACAATCTCTATAATTACATGATGAACAAATAAAGAACAGGAATCTTAAATGTATTTATTAAATTTAATGTATTATGTAATATTATTAAGTAATTATTTAATATTTCTTTTTACTCTGTCTTTTTTTAGAATATTGTATTGAAACTCTATATTAAAATACAATAGCATAACAGAGTTGGAAGGTCTTCTGGTCCAATGCCCTTGGAGGTCTTCTAGTCCAATGCCCTTCAGACAAATGGTTATCCAATCTCTTCTTAAAAACTACCAGTATCGGAGAATCTAAAACTTCTGGAGGCAAGTTGTTCCATTGATTACCGCATTTTTTGGAGTATAAGATGCACCAGAATATAAGATGCACCATAGTTTTGGGGGAGGAAATAGGGAAAAGAATCAGCTTACCAGGTATTCATCTGGTTAGCATCCTTAGTCTGCTCAGCTTCAGCACATTATTTTATCCCCTGGTTAAGGGCTTAAATTTTATTTTATTCTGAGAGAGTAACAATGAAAGAGCTTTGCAAGCCAGTAAGAGATGGGAACATCATTAGCATCTGGAAAGAAAGTCTGAGCAAGTAGAGCAAAAGAAAAAACCCTGCAAAGACTTAGGGCTTGGAAAACATGCTTCTTTGCAGAGAGTAAGAGTGAAAGAGCTTGCAAGCGTGTAAGAGCTGGGAACATTGTTAGAACCTGGTTAGGGCTGGAAAGAAACGTTGAGAGCAAGTAAAACAATGAAAAAAACTTACAAAGTAAGAGTTTGGAATACATTCTTGGCAGAGTGTAACAATTAAAGAGCTTGCAAGCCGGTAAAAGCTGGGAACATCATTAGCACCTGGTTAGGGCTGAAAGAAACTTACTCAGAGCAAGTTAGAGTAATGAAAAAAACCCTGCAAAGACCTAGGGCTTGGAAAACATTATTCGCAGAGAGAAACAATGAAAGAGCTTGCAAAGTAAGACCTGGGAAGATTGTTAGCAGCTAGTTAGGGCTGAGGGGAAAAAACGCCAGCTACAGTTGGCCTTCTCCGGGTTCCGTCAACTAAACAATGTTGTTTGGCGAGCCCCAGAGGAAGAGCCTTCTCTGTGGCGGCCCCGACCTTCTGGAATCAACTCCCCCCAGAGATTAGAACTGCCCCCACCCTCCTTGTCTTTCACAAATTACTTAAGACCCACCTGTATCGTCAGGCATGGGGGAATTGAGACATCTCCCCCAGGCTTTTATAGTTTTATGTATGGTATGCATGTGTTGCATGATTTTTAAATGATGGGTTTTTCAGATGTTTTTTATAATATTAGATTTGTTTACATTGTAACACTGTTATTATTATTGTTGTGAGCTGTTCCGAGTCTTTGTAGAGGGGTGGCATACAAATCTACTAAATAATAATAATAATAATAATAATAATAATGATGATGATGATGATAATAATAATAATAATAATAATAATAATAATAATAATAATAATATTATTATTCCTGTCCTACCCTCAGGTGCTCTGGAGAATAGATTGACTCATCTTTTTTGTGGCAGCCCCTGAGATATTGGAACACTGCTATCATGTCACCCCGGTCTTTCTTTTCATCAAACTAGACATACCCAGTTCCAGCAACAGTTCTTTATATGTTTTAACCTCCAGTCCCTAATCACAGTATATGATATGATATATAATATGGTATAATATATAATATTCTATGATATAATAATATACTTTCAATAGCCAAACTTTCAAGTTTAGACATGAGGGTCCAGTGTGGAAAATTATGACACAGTATCATAATGTTGTTATGCAAGCAGTTTTTAAAATCTGCATGATGATATAGAATCTACATATGTAAGGAAAAGAGTTTATGTTGTAATAGTGTGGCATTCATTTTATCATTAAAATGAAATTTTAATGTTTCATTAAATGCTGATACATATGCTGTGAGGTTGCATAGAGGTTTTCCACCAATTTTAAGTATATATTCAAGTTATAAACTTCAAACATCTACTTTATATTTTTGCACTCTATTCTTCTTTTCATTACCCATAAACACCCAAAGAATGAAAACATCTAATTTAATTTCATCAATCTATATCTTACTTTCAATGTGAAACATTAGTTGACTTGATGTATTCATTGATTATTAATATATTTTCTGTTTCCAATAAAAGTGAAAACTCAATTACATTTAGTGGACTTCGGATGAAATGGATCACATTTCTGTCCCAAAGCAACACACAAAATCACTTGATGCAATGTACTCCAGATAGCACAATAATTTTTTTTACGATTTCTGCTATTTATTTTATTTTTGCAATTGCTTAATTATGCAACTGATATAAACACTGTGATGATATTTTTGTATTTATTTGCCATATGAACATACCTTCTCTCAAGAATTATATAGAATAATAGAAGTTTGATATGCAACTGATATATTTTTAACATCTGAATTAGCCTTTTTGTTTTACAAAGTAGCAAGATTTTTAAGTAATATGATGAGTAATATAAACATTGTTTCCTAGTATCATTTCTAGGCCCTTTCTTCCCCAGTTCTGGTCAACTATGAAATTAGATTGATTCTTTAATGCATCTGTATGTTTATTCTGTTCATTTATTTTGTTCATTTAATATTTAAAAACTAATTCATATTTTCTATAAATGAAATAATTTTCTTTGAAGTATCTATCTTCTTTCTGTCCTTTATTTAAAATTCTAGTGTTGATAAAATTCTAATCCAGAGAAATATTTACTGTTCAGGTATACAAAATAATCTGGCATAAAATGTATCCAAAAGAATGGAGTTGGATTTATAACTTACTAAAATAGCTAAAATAGTTTTCTAAGTGCTGTGCTTTAATTTAAACAACATAAAAATACTGTAGTACACTGTTACACAATTTATAACCTGCAGAGTACGCAATGCATTTACAAATTTTGCAAATTTTAATCAATAAATGTTAAAATAAGTTTACCTGCTCCTCGAGTGTGATTAAAATCTCCTTTAACAACTCTACAAGATTTTCCATCTCCATTGCAGACACCACAGTGATCTTCCCATGCCAAAGAACCCAATATGCCATCACAACCAAATTTCTGAAGTAAAAGAAGGAAGAATAGCACATTGTTCACTTCAACTAAAGGTTAGTGTCACATCAAATTAGACTATAATCAGGATAAGAAATACAGTGGCACCTCCAGCTAAGAACAACTCTACTTAAGAACTTTTCTAGATAAGAACCAGGTGTTCAAGATTTTTTTGCTTCTTCTCAAGAACCATTTTCTACTTAAGAATCTGAGCCTGGAAAAATTTCCCAGGAAATCTGAGAGTGGCATGAAGGCCCGGCCAGTTTAAGTTCTTAAGTAGAGGTACCACTGTATATTATTTGCTAACAATATACAATGTTCTAAATTTAAATTGCAAGTTTATTTAAATCCATAACCTAAAAGAATTAAGGAAAGAACTCTTTTAAAAAATGGTAATAGTTACTTTTGGAAGACTTACCTGACATTTTCCATTTGCACAAATATCTACATCCTGAGGGCCACAGGAAGTTCCATCTATCACTTTCTCTGTTACCAATATTTTCTGTTTTTTTCCATTTGGAGAACAAAATAATGCACATGGTTTTTCTATGTGAATAAATACATTTTTAAAAAGTGTTGATTTATTAACTGACATCACATTATCAATCAATCAGATTTCAAACAATATTGGGAGAAAATTTAATTTAGATATGGCTTCAGAGACAGAGATGTTTAAACCTACTTTATTTATTTATTTATTTGTTTGTTTGTTTGTTTGTTTGTTTATTTACTGCCTTTATTATTTTTATAACTAACTCAAATTGGCATATCTAATACTCCTTTCTCCTCTTATTGTTTCCACAACAATCCTGTGCGGATTAGGATTAGGTTAAAAGACAAATCCAAAATGTGAACAGTGATTGGCAGTCTCCTGATTTCTAAACTGCTGCCTTAATCATTCAACCAAACTGGCTCTCAGTTTGCTATATTATTGTCAGATGAAAGGAATGACACTGAGAAACTGAGCAGAGCAGTAAGCATATTGCTACTCACCTATTTACAAGCATTTCACCAGACTAACTACACTCACTACAGAACAACCAGATAAGCCTTCCAGGGTTGGGGTGTGTGGGTCTAATCTCCTTTGTTTCCTCTCCTTAGGAATTTGAGGCTAGCCACTCTTTTAACTCCTCCACCACTTCAGTTGCAGCTTCCACCACTACTATATTATTATATATATATATATTGCAATATAAATAAACAATATATTATAATAATACCATAAACAGTATTATAATATTGAACATTAGAAAACCTTCATTTAGAGCAAAACCCCTAATGCAGAAATGTATAGAAAGAAAATATTTTGCATTGTGAGCAAAAGTGAAGGAAACATTTTGTGAGAGTAAATAAGGAATTCTCTCTTCAAAGAGATAAACAAATCTTGGATTACTTTAATAACCAATATTAAAACATCTGTCTATCTATCTATCTACCTTGCTCCTCTGACCAATAAATGTGATGCATGGTGTGATTGGACTGTCTGATTGAGTATTATATAGGGTTTTAAGTCATACTTTTAAAAAATATATTAGATTTGTTCTATATGCTTTGTTTTATATCTATTCTGTGAGCCGCCCTGAGTCTTCTGAGAAGGGCGGCATACAAATCTAATAAATTGAATTGAATTGAATTAAGTCTGAGCCTGTTGACTCCCATCCAGATCCTAACAGCCTCAAGGCACCGGAACATCACATCTACTGCTTCACTGAATTGACACGGGGTGGAGATATATAACTGGGTATCAACCATATATTGCTGATACTTCACCCCGAATCGTTGGATGACCTCAACCAATGGTTTCATGTAGATATTAAATAGAAGGGAGGAGAGAACTGAGCCGAGGCACCCCACCAATGAACGGTCTAGGGGTCAATCTCTGTCCTCCTACTAACACCAACTGAGATTGACAAGAGAGATAGCAGGAGAACCACCATAACACTAGCTCCAACTCTCTTAGTCATCCGAGAAGAATACCACAGTCAATGGTATCAAAAGCAGCTGAGAGGTCAAGTAGCATCAAGATTGAGGAGTGACCCTCATCTCAGGCTTTCCAGAGATTGTCCATCAATGCGACCAAAGCAGTTTCCATCCTGTAGTCAAAGCTGAATCCAGATTGAAAGGGGTCCAGATAATCTGTTTCATCCATGAAACATATCTAATGTCTAATGCATGTCTAAAGGACTATTAAAGAACATACATTTTTTAAAGGATACTAGGAACTATATTTTTATTTTCTTGAAGAGATCAACATGTATCTCTATCATTTTTCTGCCTGCTTCTACTGCCATTTTTAAATCTGCAGTTATGATGCAAATTATATTTTGTAATAAAGATCAGTGCGTTGCTAAATATCTAGTTCACCAGCATGTGTCTTACAAGTGGATCTATTTGAAAAAAATGTATCTCAAATTTAATTATCTTGAATACAGGTCAATCTTGAACACATTTATTTTTTCTGATAAATTATTACCTTTTATAAATGATTGTATTTGAATAATTATATATATATTATATTCAATCAACAAGTATGTGCAAGAGTAGCTATTATTTTTAATTTCGTACATATAAATTTTATTTGCTGAAATAAATAAGAAAACTTTGATCCTTTTTGAATGAAGTTCAAGAACTTTCAAATAATAGTAATACCCAATTCTTGTGACAATTAATTTTTTAAAAATCAATGTTTTACAAATCATAGGTATGCAATGATGGAATTAGTCTACATTCAATGAAGAGCAAATATAGCACATAATTAACAGTAACAAAAAATGGACCTAAAAAATTGAGCCCCAAATCCACTTTTATTTGCTTGTCTCTGAGGTAGCAAAGCAGATCCAAAAAAATATACTGGTACTAATTTAATATATTATTTGAAAATAGAGACAATATGATAAATACCTTCACATTTACCAATAATTATGTCCAAGGAAAATATATTTATTTGTACCCAATTTCTTACTAAACTGCAAAGGATGACTTCATTAACTTTATAGTAAATGGCATCATTCTGATTGTATTTGAAAGAAACAAGGTAATATCAGAATTAAATGCTAATAAATTATTTTACTTTTTGAGACATTTCAGGATTAAACCTGCACCTTTTTAGTGATCAACTTTTAGGAGTGTGATTATACAATTCTTACTTTATAAATTGTTTATATTTTATATTACATATTGAATTTATGGTATTTTAAATGCTAAATCATGTATTCTGACACAAGCTTTTATCACTATATTAATGTGACAGTGCACAAAAGCCAATATCAGCATAACATGACTAGTCATAAGGTTAATGTATTTCTTTGATTTTGTTGCAAATTTGTAGTATGAATAAAATTAAATTTTAAAGAAATGTTGCATGATTAATTAAAACACATAATTCTAGTATTTATTTTCTGTCTGCCAAAATCTACTACAGGATGCATTTTTATTTAAATGCAAGACAACATTATTTATTTTTTAAAAAGCACACAAAAGTACTTCTTAAGTAATCTTAAGTAATGTACTTAAGTAAACTGTACTTAAGTAATGTACAGTTTTATAACTGTATTACCTTCTCTTTGTTTTCATTGAATTAGTCAACTTCACTGATATGGGTCCTGCTATTATATTGAACTAATATAATTTATTTGACTTCTATGCCGCCCAATTCCATGGGACTCAGGGCAACTAAATTATTAGGTATAAACTGTTAAATCCTTTTTAATACATATGCTCAGATTTTTGTTTATGCATATGTGCATGCACGCAAATGAATTTTTGACAGTAAGCATGTAGCTATTTGTTCTTACCTTTATCTATAACAGCCTGCCATTGGTGTACATGTTTCTGATATGCTAGCCTGATGCTGAAGACTTGACATTGCCAATCCCTGAATGCAGGCAGTCCGGGATTACAAGGGAGATTCTTACATATTTTATATTGTATTCTTGATTCCTGACATTCTGCTTCTTCATGACCTGGACTAGGAAAAATAAAAATAAAAATTATTATATTAAATAATAATTACAATTTAAATCATACAAGCACGGCTTGTATGATTTAAACTGTCATTAGTTCCATCACATTTGTATTTGTGTGCTTAAGGAGGTAGATGTGGTTTCACATTACCTCATTTTATCTTCAGAGCAGCTTCAAAATTATACATTGGGATGCATAAGCCTTGTCCCATATATAAGCACTATATCTACTTATAAACAATTAAAATAACAGTGATTGCCTATGTATTGTTGTGGTTAGCTCTGGCCCAGCTCCTGCCCCAAGGAATGTGCAGGTGGATGTGGGGGAAACATCCACATGCTGCAGGCCTGTTTTGCTCCCAGTAGAATCTGCCGACGAAGCCTCCTCTGACCAAGGAAGCGTGAGTGACAGGGAAGATGGGAGTTTGGCAGACAGCCCAGGAGGAGATCAATCATCTGTATCATCCCTGGATTCTGAACAAGAATTAATGACACATCCACACATGCGTAGAGTGATGCATAGGAGACAACAACTGAAGGATTATTACAAGAGAAAATGAGGCCACCTGTGATTGGGTGGGGCTGCTGTAATTAGTGCTACAGGTAAAAGCACAGCCTGGTGTTTTAGCCTCATGGCAGTTTATCTGATTCATTGTTTCGTCAAGATCGTGGTTTTTGTGCTGATCAAGATTGTGTGTGGACTCTCTGGACTTTAGAATTGGACTCAATTTCCCAGTTATTGGGTGAACAATTGGATTGCATTTAACCTGTGCCTTGTGTGTACCAGAAAATCCCTTTGACATTTAAAAAGGGAACTGTTTCTGTTTTTCTGTTTATAAAAACTTTTGGGTTTTCCTTTTATCGTGTGGTGTGTGACTTCCTGGACTAATTACTCTGTAATTACGGGTGGTTGAAACATGCCAGCAGAACATGTATGGTATGCTTATAAATGGTAAAGAGAATCTAATAGTTTTGTAACAGCAACTGTTATAAAAATATTCACCATGAATATTATGATACCACACTAGATTTAGGCTAAACCATGACAATTATTTGAGTCTCCCTTCCTCAACCTTTTCCAATCTTGTAGTTTTCTGACAGACTGGGGGCCAATGATCAGATGTTCTAAAAGGTGCACCCTAATATATTTGAAGAAAAAGCAGGAAAAGCTGGAATGGATTATCCTTGTTTTATGTGAATACCCCATACTCCCAATGTGCCTAAAATTGAGTCATGATCTATATAAAAATACTTATTCTACCATTTATTTTAAATCGGAAATACATGCCAAACACTACTTAGTTAGTTTTCTTTTCTTAAACTGAATTGTATATAAAGAAATATATTTGAGAGTGCCTATCTCAACACTTGACATATATTTACTGGTAAGCTACAATTTTATGTAATACTGTACCATGAACCTAGTTGTGTAATATTCTTTTTACATTGTGAAGTAATAGACAGAACATCTGTCTGTAACTAATTTGGAATTTAATAAATAATAATGACAAGCAGAACACAAATAAGCTGTATCTTACCTAGCACATCTACGTTGTCGACTGCTAATTCCAGTGTTACAAGTTCTGCTACAAGAGCTCCAGGTACTCCATTCTGCTTGCATGTGTCCAGCGAAAGATGTTTTACTGATACATTCTCCAACTTTACACCACTATTACAAACGTCAGTTTTTAGTTTAAAATATATGAAGTAGATACAAAGCAATTTACTACAAAAACTCAAAAGGAATCTTACTTACAATATCTGAAACAATGGCAAAGCAGAGAGGAATAAAAGTATAATTCCGTCTCCATTAGTGCCTTCTTGGTAAATTTAGGAGAACTTGTTTTTTTCAAAAGGCAAATTATTTGCTGGAGGGAAAAATAAGTTTTCCCTTCAAATAAATTCATCTATTCAAACACATTTTCTTGAAAGGGACAAAATCAAGGGGATACAGTAACCATTTCTGAATAGATTCAATATTTGCATAACAGAGACAGGTTAGTTTTTACATTACAGCTTCTCTACTTAGGGGAGAAATTAGAATGAAAGAGAAGTTTACTACTTAGTGAGTTCTGCCCTTTCAAAGCACACTTATTGTTAAATGGATAATATAGTCTACGCTGGTCCATATTTTGTTTTTTTTACCTGTTGTATCAATGATAGAGCACAAAATGTCTGAAACCTTAGAGATAGAATTGGAAATGAAGCTCCAAATCATGTCTTTATTTAAAATTATATTTTAAAACTAAAATATTTTGGAAGGGGTTACATACAGGAGTCAGTACTCATTACATTATTTTCATATAATCTAGCCTGCCTATAAAAATTTGAATCTGTAATCCACATAATACATTGCCTAGAGCAACATAGCTGCAATCAAAAGTATATATACAAAGATCACAGCGCATCATGAATCAATTCTATTGCATTCAAAAAAAAAGCTGGTTCAACTTTGCATAATGTCTCAAATAACAAGAAATGATGTATACATAAAAGGAAGGCCAATTAATTTTGGCTTATGAAGAGAAAAACCCTAAAAGCTTTCTGCCTGCTTTGATATCTTATGATAATCATTTAAAGCTTCTGCTATAAAATTGAGAATTTTGGCAGCAACCATATTATCCATGGAACTTAGGAAATAGAATTACATTGACTAACATAGTTACTTTTAGCCATCTCAATTACCGAATTCTCTCAGTCTCCCTTTTATGGATAGATGAATCTCATCTATTCTAACAAAGAAATAAATAGATAAAATTTTATTGTAAATTGTTTCACATTTGAGTTACATGTGTTTCTGCCTGCCCTTTTATTTTCAACGAAACTGTTTCTAGTTTCATCAAAACTGTTTTCCTATTGGATATCTTCAACCCCACTATTTTATGACTGCACATAATCAAAAAGCATTTCTAGGTTCATTAAAGATTATTTGTTAAAATGTTTGTTTGTATGTTATTTTACTTCACTAAATAAGCCAGGTCATGAATTTTCCTGGGATAAGCTATAGTTTTGATACATGCACCTGAGAATCACTAATTATTGTAAATTTTTACAACATTTATATTAAATCCATACAAGTCCAAAATCCACTGTTCAGAAACCTAATAGCCTGTGTGAAGTTTTGGTCTAGAATGCTATGAATTAGTTACAATAATCTAGAACAATAAACAATAGCAACTGCTGCAGGAATATCCTTTGAATATTAATGGAGGTATAATATTTAAAACCAATTAGTTAGCACTTTAGAATAATCACGTTTTAAATAAAAATGGGGCAATGAAATATATATTTAAAATCACATATAAACAAATTCACTTATTAAAAATCAATGATGTTACCTTTCCAGTGTCGCAATCTGTTCCATCCATTGGTGGATCCAACTTAGTTTTACATTCTTTCTCACCTTCAACTTTACACCATAACCCAGCGCAAATAACATGCTGGAAAGAAATAAATAAAAATGTAGAAACTTGTATATAAATGTTCTTCATAAATTTCACAAGAAATATGCTGTTTTAAGAAGCTGTGAATAAATTATGCTTTTGCTATAGAATATAATCTCTTTTCATGATTTCAACACAGAAAAAATGTAGATCTGACTGCAAAGTAAAAAATGATTTGTTTGTTTAGTTTACAAAATTATAAAATTGGGATTGCCTTTTCTGATGCTATTTTTTTCCTACTTCAATTTGCTTTGTGAAGGCAATTAATTATCCCAATTTAAAGTTTTGGTTTTATGGACTGTATATCTTTTGAAAACAATTTCTGTCTGTATATTCCCTGTAGAAGAGTCTGATTAGGATATTTTTATTACATAACTTCAAAAATGAACATACATAAACATGAGAGATTAAATCATTACATTTACAGAAAGACTAAATTTAAAGAATAATAAAAGACATGAATGACAGTGATCCCATTTTATTCTTCACATGGTTTATAAGTAAAATTTCCTTTTCTACCCCTTCATATCTAATTTGACTCTGAGCAACTACATGGACAAGTCCATGCAATTATTCAGAGCAGTTTTGGAAGTGGTTGGTCATTACCTTCATCCTAGGATTGAGAAAGATTAATTGGCCCAAAGCAGGAAGGGGTTGTCGCTCCTGCCACTCTTGGTGCGCTGTGTACGCAGCTCCATGTCTCGGGTATGCTCACATGCTCGCTCAAGCGAGATTTTGCTTCTGCAAATGCACAGGAAGCAAAATCTTGCTAAAATGCGTGAGAGATTTCAGGTTGTTGTTTTTTTGCTTCCACGCATGTGCAGAAGCAAAAAATCACCAAAATGTCATGCGTGTGCACATCCCTTTATGAGATTTTGGACACATGTGCACGCCATAGATGCAGACCTGTGCACACAGCTCAATTTTCGCTACAGGTGCGATGAGGCCAACTGTACCGGTAGGAACCCACTACGGCCCAAAGACACCCAGGTCTCTTTCAAGCCTAACGCAGGATTAGTACTCTGCTTTCCCAATTCCTAGTCCTGCATCTTAACCACTAGGCAAAACTGGTTTGCTAAAATACACAAAATATATTCAAATATATTCCAATTTCAGAGAAATCAATATGAATTAATAAGTTATTTCATATTTCTAATTTGTATTATAAACTGATATAAGAAAAAATAGCATACAATGTAGTAAATTTAAAAATCAACGAAGCTAACTATTTCCTTATGATAAAGTCACCCCTAGAGAGTGACTTTAGCCCCTTATGAGGCCCTCCAACAAAGGGATTTGGTGCGAGTTTGCCGAGTCCTGCTTTTTGCATCTGATAGCGCCGCCACGTCAATTGGAAGTCCAGAACTGTTCTATATTTCTTTATTCCTTTAATCCTTTGCCATTATTATTTCTTTAATGTTATTATTCTACAACAAAGTACAGAAAGGCAAAACAGCAAGTTTTAAACCTGGGTATATGATTAAGTCATAAATGACAGTAAGCTATTATTCCTACCTGCATTTCTTGGCAGAAAGAGGCAGTTGGTCCAAAAAGAATCTGACACTGTTCATCGGCAGTGTATGTTATCCCTGGGAGTTTTGAAGGAATAATCACAGAATTGAGGCTCTGAGGATTTGTATGCAGCAAGCAGTTACTGGCCTTTGATCTGGCAATGCATAAGAGATTGGTGAATAATAACATATATGCTTTACATATACAGTGATCCCCCGAGTTTCGCGATCCCGATCATTGCGAAACGCTATATCGCGATTTTTCCACCCGATGACGTCACTCCCTTCCTTTCTCATCTTTCTTTCTCTCTCTCTTTCTCTATCTTGCTTCTTCCTCTCTCACACTCTCTTCCTCCCTCTCTCATCTCTTTCTTTCCTTCTCTCTCTTTCTCTATCTCTCCCCCTCTTGCTCTCGAGCGGCAAGCGATCAGCCGGGCGGGCGAACGGGCAAGCGGCAAGCGAGCAGCCGGGTGGGCGGGCGAACGGGCAAGCGGCAAGCGAGCGGCCGGGCGAGCGGGTGACGGGCAAGCGGCAAGCGGCAAGCGATCTTGGGGTTTCCCCTTTGCCTGGGCGGCGGGAAGACCCAGGGAAGGTTCCTTCGGCCGCCCAACAGCTGATCTGCTCCGCAGCGCGGCAGCAGCGAGGAGCCGAAGATGGGGTTTCCCCGTTGCCTGGGCAATGGGGAAACCCCATCTTCGGCTCCTCGCTGCTGCCGCGCTGCGGAGCAGATCAGCTGTTGGGCGGCCGAAGGGTCTTCCCCGCCGCCCACACGCAAACTCCACCATCTGCGCATGTGCGGCCATGGAAAAAGGGGCGTGCATGCGCAGATGGTGTTTTTACTTCCGGGCCGCTACATCGCGAGTTATCGATTATCGCAAGGGGTCTTGGAACGGAACCCTCGCGATAATCGGGGGATCACTGTAATTAAGATGAAAGCTTTAAAATCCAATCTTGCCTTAATTTAACAAATGAAGTTTTTATATGAGTGAAAAAGAGGATACCATGACATTTGTCCATGAACATGAAGCAGCTTTCAGGAGAAAAGCTACTTTAAGCAGTAGTATTTGGAGGAGTATTTGGAGGAGATCCATGTGTTCAACTCCCAACCCCCACCCACGAATTAGCTGAAAAACAAAATTAGCTGAAATATTGGGCAGGGAACTCAATATTCAAGATCATAACATGGGAAAGTGATGAGGAAAGAACACAAGTCCAAATATGTCTGGGGAACAAAATCATTTTTTCTTAGAAAAATGGATTAAAAAAGGAATGGAATACTCTGGCATAATGGTTAATAAGTTAGAAATATAATTGGTGTTGTGGGTTGTTGTTTTTTTGCAGGAACATTAAGGATGGAAATTAATTAAAAGAAAATGTATGTAACTGGATGACAAAATTAGGGGAAAAACCTTTTGCAACTTTTTTTATGATTGATATTAACAAAATACTGCATTTTATTTATGGAAAACTAGATGTTACATTTTATTGTTTGAATGTATTTGAGAGAATTTTTTTTAAAAGTTTACCAATAAAGACATGTTTAGAATTCCTATACCACTTAATCCCCTTGTGGAAATATTATGGATAATTCTAACCGGAGAATTCAAAATCTTATCACAAAATTCACATGTAATATTGCATGAGATGGACTTCTAACACTTTCTCTAATACTGCAAGAATAAAGGGACATTGCAATATTTAAAAAAAAATTAAAATACAAGTGACCCTTACTTAGGTAAGAATGACAGGCAGCATAGTCTGCCAAAGAGATCTCATCCTGCCCAACTAGGAAGGAGGCTGCGGAAATTACAATTTATTCAGGACAGGAGAACAGCATCGTCCTCACCTAAAAACAACTATAACTGAGATACTGGAACTGCTATTGTTAAGTGCATGATCACTTGGCATGGTATTTAGCCTAACAACTACTTTGCTTAATAACAGAAGTTCCAGTCCCAATTAAGATAATTAAATAAGGATTAACTGGAACTAGTTGTCTTTTGGTACTGCCAATTCAAAGTTTAGTTGCTTTCCGATTGTCTGTTTGTTGTATTTGTTTAATCAAACATTCAGTAAATACTTCAGTCAATAATATTTTCTCACGTTGCTTTTGATCTTTCCCCCAACTAACTTCAGATTGTGTCCCCTTGTTCTTGTGTTCACTTTCCTATTAATAACACTTCCCTCCTGAACTGTTTCAATCTGATATAGAAATTGTAGTGAGGTGTTGAAAACTTGGCATACCTGAAATTTATAATCACCAGGAAAAAAATAACTGAACAAAATAAAAGCCTGATTGTAACTGCATCCATTCTTGAATGAATTACCTGAGAAATCTTTCTAGGTCGTCTCTGCTACAGCGGGACCATGAAACATCCCCAAGGTTTTGCCCTTTGATCCATTCTCCAGACATGATGTGGAGACCATCTGCACAAGATGGGTGGTCATTGTCATGATTTATTCCCATGCTGAAACAAGTTTGGAAAACAGTGTATTTTAAGGGAAGAACAGTATAAAAGCAGCTTCTCAAATTTTCAACCAAATATTTGTACTCACATTTCTCCAACACAGGCATAAAATTAAGGATTTACACAACATAATGTAAATTTCCAACATAAAACAGAACCTTAACATGCTTGCAATCTTTAAAGAGTAAATAAGAGAAGTTAATTACTTTAATTATTTAAAGTTTAAATTGGTGATAGATATACAGACAGACATATACACACAATGATACACATGCAGAGGTGGGATTTAGCTGGTTCGGAACAATTCAGGTGAACCGGATGTTAATTTTACATCTGGTTCGCAAACCAGTAGTTGAAAGGATTGTCTAACCCCACCCCCACCCCCTCTCCGGAGTCTTCACGAGGCCCCTCCAGAGAGGGGCCCACAAAGAGGTTGTGGGAGAGCAAAAATAGGCCTACCAGAATTACCAGAAGTCCAGAAATGGGCCCATTTCTGGCCTCCGGAGTTCAACTAATCACGATAAACAAAACTATGATTACTTGAATGTATTCATCTGGTCAGATGTATGTTTGTCTAGTTAGATATGTCTATATATTGGTTATGGTCTGGCTTATTTCAGAAAAGTATCTGAGTACATTATAATTCAAATAACCTGCCTTAGGTTTGCAGTTAATAATTGTTGTTCACCATTGCAACAAGTTTTGTTCCCACAAGAAAAAAAATGGGTTATAGGTAGTCTTCAACTTATGGCCACAATTGAGCCCAAAATTACTGTTGTTAAGCCATTTGTTAAGTGAGCTGTGCCCCATTTTACAACCCTTTTGCCATAGTTGTTAAGTTAATAATATGCTTATTAAGTGAATCTGGGTTCCTCATTGACATTGCAACTGTTGGCAAGCATCTGAATTTTGATCACGATCATGAGGATGCTGCAATGGTCATAAGTGTAGAAAATGGCCTTAAGTCACTTTTTTCAGTGCTGTTGTAAATTTGAATGGTCACCAAACAAACTATAATTATAAATCAAGAACTACCTGTACTGTATTGCAATTTTATTTGCAATAGTGAAAAGAATAATTGTAACACAATTGATAAAAATCTTCTATCATCAATCTGGTACAGAAATATAGTCCTGTGTATAGTAGTTAAAAAGTAGGAATAGCTTAGATAGAAGCAGATTCAAATTTCCATTCAATCATGAAATTCAGTAGATTATATTCAGCTAATTATAAGTCCAGCATATTTCAAGGGCTGTCGTATATGAATAAAATGATGGTATATTATAAATTTATTTATTTACAAGGTTTATGCAACTTCAATTATTGGCCAACTATGAGTAGGTAGCTATCCTACCATAATCAAACAAATTTAAAACAAGAAAAATAAATAATCTCCCAAATAATAATAACAAATAAATAAATGCAATAAATAAATCAATAATAAAATATTCTTAGCTGCCCAATCTGGCAAATAAATACTATAAGATACTTATGATGTTCTCTGTCTCCATTCCTGGATCATTATCTTGTAGTGAAAATGTAGGTTGTCTTGTGGTGAAGGAATTTGTGCATTTAAGTTATGATATTGTACAACATAAAATGTATATTTTTAAAAGGTCACCCATGATGGGCAGCTCATAGACAAAGGATCAAACTAAATAAGCTACACTGAAAGAAAATGACAGCCACACAAATATTCTACCAAGTAAACCAAACAGACATTCACAAGCAGATATTTACAATATGATATGGAAGATGAGTCCTGAATATTGGAAGGTAAAATGAGTAGGAGGCAATTATGATAGTATTGAAGCTTATGATATAGCTATATTAAGATTTAGAGGATATCTACCTGTCAGTGTTGAAATGATATAATAATATTGGTGTGATCATAACCATGAACTAAGACAAATCTAATATTGTGAAAGAGAAGAGTCAAGGCTAAATATTGACATTCTGGAAATCAGGAAATTGATATGAACTGAAATGAGTCACTTCACATCAGAGAAAAATCAGATCGTCTACCAGAGACTAGGAAAACAATCACCAAAGAAATAGAGCAGCCACTAAGAAAGATGCAACTACAAAAAAGATAGAATGATTTCAATTTGAGTCCAAGGCCAGCCAATTAATATTAACCTAACCCAAATTTAGGCTCTATCTACTGAGGGATTTGAACCAGTTCTACAGCGACTTAAACTACCTTGCCCACACAATATTTACTTTGGAAAAAAATGTTACACTAATTATCTTTCACCAAATCTTGTTGCTGAATAGGACTCACGTCACAAGCTCTTTCTTCTAAATTAAAATATGATTAATAACCAAATAATCAGTCCAGAAAGATATTACTTCAGTCCATAGCAACAATTAGTGCTGAAATGAAAACCAAGGAACAACTCAATATGATTAGTGATATTTATTAGGAAAAAAGAGGTGATAATTTTTTAAAAAATCAGCTACCATTGGTTTCAAATCTGAATCTTTTCTATAGTCAATTCAAAGAAGCTTCTAGATTTTTCCCCCTAATGAACTTTCAGGACAGGGGTGATGAAGCTTTACACTTCTGAGAATGGCTCATTGTGACCTGCAGAGAAGTTCTCTCATTTGGACTCCTTTCGGATACAAATTTTGAATTTATATCTGAGCACCTTTAAATACTTTTCAGTTTGCCAGGACGAAACAAGCCAAGACATGACAACTAATGGCCAGAAATAAAGTATATTCAAAGTACTGGGAGAGACTTGGAAAATGATATCTTTCCCTAGAAGCAAAGGAGATCTTGCAATGGTTCACATAATAGGTTGTGGGCTAAACTGGAATTCTTAGTCCTCTCTCTCTTCTTACTAATATGTAGACTAGAGACTCTCCTATCTTTGAGCAACACTCTCACTTACTTCCTTAATTAGCAGCTGCTTGTTTCAGAGATACTCCCATTACAGCACATTCACTTTCTCTGGCTTTTGGAGATCTGTAGGGGAAAAACCACAAAAATCCAAAATGGACTCCAATGCTTTATCCATTAATCAACAAGCAACCAAGTGGTACAGGAAGCCAGGCAAAAATTATTTTGCACAGGAATTATTCTTGTATTTTTAAATACAAAAGTATTGTCCTAATTGTTGCAATCTGTAATCAGAAGCCTGAAGGAAAAAAGGCAATGAGAAGAATGGAAACCAAATTCAGCAGCTTCTTGGTGCATGGTTTCTCTAAAACCTTTGAGTATCTTTCAATAAAATGTTTATATTTTGCAATCCAGAGCTGTGACCATAGTGAAATGGACAGATTATCTATTTAACAAATAGGTTAAATAAATAGCCTTTCCAGGGCCTGTTAGTCCTGTTTGCTTCACTCTTCAATGGGCAAGAATTTCTAGATATTCTGTCTTTTATCTTGACATTAGAGAATGACTAGTCAGTCTTATTAAGCCCACCTGGAATTTTCTATTACCACTAACTGATCCATCCTGATAATGCCCAGCTGTTCAGCATGGTACCTATTGATAAAAATGTCCAATGTCATCTTCTTAGGTTTATCAGGCCAGTTCATCCCCTATAAACCACTTAATATGTCTGATATGCATTTATTTTTTACTCTGGGTTCCAAATTCAAACAATTTAGCATTTTAGCTAAATAATAAGGACATACATTATGTAAAATACAAGTCAAATAAATAGATAGATAGATAGATAGATAGATAGATAGATAGATAGATAGATAGATAGATAAATCCTATAAACTTTTAAACCTTAAATAAAATTAAAGTATGAGTATAATTCATATTTGTTCTGCAAGTCAAAACAATAATACAGATTGCTCAAAAGCTCTCCTAAGCTATATAGGTCAACTGTATAATTACCCTTTACATAATCCTTGACATTGTTTATATAACAGCTATTTTCTTCCTTATGAATGTGGGAATCCATTTTTGTGCTCAGCAATACTTTATATTTCTATGGATTCTAAGTATTATTCATAGATTAATTTAATATTTAAGTACGCAAGAACTTTGGATTGCAATATTGTCTTCTCCACCATTACGAACAGAGGGGCCCAAGTATCTAAAATACAACTGAATTGGAGACAGTTCCTCCCCATCCAAACCTGCACAGTCTCCAGGCATTGGCACTGAGCTTTGACAGCATCACTAGGCTGACTTGGATCGAGAAATACAACTGGGTATCATCAGTACTAATGACACCAAACCTCAATATGGCAAATGATCTCACCCAGCTGTTTCACATAGATGTTGAAAAGGAAAATAGAACCCTGTGGCATCTCATGCAAGACAGGTCTAGGGAGTGCTCACTTCCTTACAACCAATGATGACTAGAACCAGTCATAAGCCAGGAATATTAAACAAAAACACCATAAAATGTTGCCCACAATTAGTTCAGAAGGATATTGCGGTCGAGAGTATCAAAAGTCACTGAGAGATCAAGGTGCACAAGAATGGACAAACCGCTACCCTGGCTCTGCCACAAGTCAACAACAAACACATTCAAAGCTATCTTAGCACTAAATCTCAGACTGAAACCCAACTTCTAGATAGAGAAAGTTGGGGACTGCTTGGTAGTTATCATTGGATCAAAGGATGGCATCTTTAGAAAAGAGTGCATCACCACCTTTTTCAATAACATTTATTGAAAATTTTATATGACTAGGATAGGATACAACCATTAGAACAGAAAATAGAGCAGTAAATGGCCGAAAACTGGCAAAGGCATGCGCCTAGGTATACTTTATTTAAACTATGTGCAGAACGCATTAAAAGAAATGCTGTGCTATAACAAATAAAAATAGAATTAAATTTAATTAATTAAAATTTAATTGATTGGGAAAACTATTAAAAATTAATTGTTTGGGTAAAATATCAAGTCTCAGATATGCTAATAATACAATAGTTAATTAGGAAGATTTAAAGAATTCTGTTAAGACAATAGAAAAGTTGGACTGAATCTCAATATTTTTTTTAAAAAAAGTTTATGTCCATAGCCAATGCCAATCAATACAAATAGAAGATAAAATACTTAAGTAACAACATCTTCCTAGATTCAAAAAGACAATTACCATAATCATTCAATAAAAAGATTTTTCTTAACTGACTATAACAAAACTATATAAAATAAGACATCACAGAGTAAATGGTTTTCTCAACTGCAACATGCCCATGAAAATTGGACCATCAGACAGACTGAACAAATAATAATTCCTTATACCAAAGTTCCTTGTGCTTCATCTATGGATATAGACAGCTTCATTTTAACATCTTTGTTTTATTTGCAAAAATGGGAGACAATAAGGTTTTTTTTTCTATGTTCCATAAGCCATTAAGAAAAGCTTGAGAAAAAGCTGAAAATTTCTGCAGTTGATATATCCAAATCACCAGCTAACTTGCAGGATTTAAATTTCGTATTTATAATTGCTTTTTAAAAAACCAAATGTTATAAAATGTGTTTTGGTCCAAATAAATTATCCATTGTAAGTGCTTTGTATAAATTCCACCTGAAAATGATTTTTGTTACACTTTTTGTATGATTGCATAAATAATGGCAGGCTTTAAAAATCCCCCTGATAATGTACTCATGTTATGAATCAATACTTTACAAACTCTGTTTTTAATTTAAGTTTCGTGCTTTTCTTTTCAAACAAATATTATTATTAAATTGGAAAATAGAATTCTCAGAAGTAAATTTTACTCTGAGTAACAAAAGTAAGATACTTCTGTCAATACCCTTGCCAGATTCTATATTTACTGTATACCAAGAAGCTAACAAAACAATACTGTAATATATACCAGAGTATTAAAGGATAGAATTAGATAAGATACAGATTCCCATTCCTGTTCTTTGTTTATCCCACAGCATAAATATTAAGGCCATATGATGAAAAAAGATACTCAATTCTCCCATCTTTGAGGTTTCACCTGTATATTTTTCTAACTAGTTTAATTTCCACTGTCTCAATCAAGTTCTGAAACAAGAAGTAAGCCCTGCTAATTGGAAAATAAATTGGAGGAAACTAGACCCAAGTATGATGGTTCTTTCATTCAGAAATGAAAGAGCCTTTCTGATGTCCTGGAAAGGCTCCAATCCCCACTGCCCAGGGGTTATGGTCCTTTTGGACCAGACTGAATTCTTCCTGAAGGGAAGATGACACAGGGGACACTACCGGGGATCTGGTAAGGGCCGGCATGTCCCACCAGACGAATCGGCTCAGTCTTGCACTAGCGGTGGTGTGAAGCCGGCCAGGCAGCCATGCCTAAGCTGACACAGCCACGGAGACAATGCAATGCCAGGAGGAAAGATGAGCGGTAACATCTGGAAAGAGCTGGAGGATTACTTACAGAGATAGGAAAGGATTTGAACCTGGTACTGGTGAGTGAGAGCAGTCAAAAGGGATTTTGGATTTTTGTTTTTCGATTTGATCTTCAACGGAGCTAAAACAGCTGGAAATAGAACCAGAAGAGGCTATTTTGCGATAGGGCAAATGGTGAAAGCTTCAGAAAGTAGCAAATTGCCCAAGACTGGATTTTTAAGATACCTAATTGCTTTTATATTTGTCCTTTTAAATCGGGAACCTTTAATTATCATCGAGGAGGCTATGTTTTTTCCATTTATACGCATTAAACGAAGAGGAATACTATATATCCGAAGATCTGAAAAATTTATCATCTAGCGCCATCGTGCGGTCGGAGGAAATATAGTAGCCAGTTTGTGTAAAGATGCTGACATTGTTGGAAGCATATCTTATCTATTTGGCCTTCACATTTGTTTTCTATGAGAAAGGATGATATTATTATTATTATTATTATTATTATTATTATTATTATTATTTAGATTTGTATGCTGCCCCTCTCCGAAGACTCGGGGTAGCTCATTAGCTTATTAGCTATAGCGTGGAAGGAAGAAACTATTCAAGATGGAATTGACTGAACTGACAAAAACATTGGATAATACAATTTGAAAAGAGGCTTGAGATATTTTAATAATATAGACATGGAAAATCCAGAAAATAGCAGAAGTCAATAGCACTACAAAGAAGAGGAAGAGGACTGAGTTTTCCCATAAAGCTATAAATTATAAGGGGAGGCTGGACTCGCAGCAGGTAGAGTGCTGTACTGCAGGCCACTGAATCTGACTGTAGATCTGTAGGTCAGCGGTTCAAATCTCATCACTGGCTCAAGGTTGACCCAGCCTTCCATCCTTCCAAGTTGGGTAAAATGAGGACCTGGATTGTGGGGCCAATATGCTGGCTCTGTTAAAAAGTGCTATTGCTAACATGTTGTAAGGCGCCCTGAGTATAAGGAGAAAGGTGGCATAAAAATAAAATAAATAAATACATTTGTGGACATGTAACAATTCTATGTTGAATCCTCCCTTGACTCTATGCCCAGACTGGCTCTTTTTCTCCTAAAGCAGTGATAAACTTTTTCTCATCAAGTGCCAAAAGCATGCATGCGACGATGTGCATTTGAGGTGAAACTGAGCTGAGCGATGGCTCACATGCCTGCAGAAAGGGCTCTGCATGCCACCTGTGACACATATGCCATAAGTTCACCATTACAGCCCTAGAGTCTCTGTTTCTGTCATTTAATTATTTATACTATTACTAAACCAGCTATCGTGTGAAATATTTTTTCTTTGACTTTATATACGGAATACATAAAACAAGCATTCTACCCAGCAGCATATGAAAAGCAAAAATATCAAATTCTCTGTGTCAAATTGTGGCTTAATTTTTTTTTTCTTAAAGACACTTTATGTCATTGCAAATTCAGATATTGCTTATTTCATTTACTTACTTGTGACCCATTTCATGAGCAATAGTAAATGCAAGATTCAGACCGTTGTCCTCTGCAATTATACATTTTCGTTTTTCACTACACATGCCATTCAAATATGCTATTCCTAAAAGATACAAGAATCATAATTATTTACTATATTTGATAGTATCTGAGTAGATTAAGTTTATCAAAAATACCTCATCCCAATAATAGTGATAAGCCTCTTTAATTTCTGTGAAAAATATAATAAAACTGCAGCCAAATGGTTGTGTTAGCTAAAAAGTGAATAAGATAAAAAGTTTGCTTGCAATTTAAAAAGTTTGTTTACAATTTAAAACTGCAGCCAAATGATTGTGTTAGTCAACATGTGAATAAGATAAAAAGTTTGTTTGCAGAATTGGACTGCAGAAGCCTGACATTTCCAGAGGAACACAAAACATACATCTTCTTGTCCTCGTTAAATAAAAGCTGGGAAAAAAGCATCCCAGAAACATCTATAAACATGGATTTCGTAACATCCAAATTGATGGACGGTGCCAGACAGAGACAATGTGATGAGGAAAGTCAAGTGAACGACGTTAGTAAAGAAGAAAAGACTGTAAAAACTTTTGCTGTCATTTGTTGTTATCATTGTGGCAACAAAGGACATATTGCAAAGAATTGTCCACCGAGTAAAGCCAAGAAGGGATGTGAGGATAGAATGCTGAGAGGATTCAGCATATATGGTGTGGGGACAGAGGAAGCAGAACAAAATTTGTGTGCTTGGCAGCCTTCCCACATTCATGACTACAGTATCTGCCCCCCATCTCTTCCATTTGGCCCCCGCTGCACTCCAATGCCCCTGGCTACTCTTGTTAATCCCACTGTCCCAGATGATCCTTGTTGTCTTCTTCCTCCCACTGACAAGGCACATGTGGCTGAGGCAACTGCTTGCCTACGCAGAAGGAGTTGAAGCAGGGACCAGCAAAAGAGGCAGTGCAGGAGAAGCATGAAGTCCTTGACTAATGACTGTGCTGTTCTGGCCTAAGGCTTGTGGGATTACAATTTTTGCTACGTGGTGCAGTCACATGATAATTTACTTAATGACCACATTGCTTAGCAGTGGAATAATAATAATAATAATAATAATAATAATAATAATAATAATAATAATAATAATTTATTATATTTGTATGCCGCCCCTCTCCAAAGACTCGGGATAGCTCACAACAATAATAATAACAGTGTTACAATGTAAACAAATAATAATAATTTGCCACTGGAACTTGTGCCGGAACTACCATTTCCCAGTGGCAAAGAACTGGTGGGATCATAAGCCCAAAAAAGTGGTCGAAAATGAGCAAGCAAAACTACTGTGGGACTTCCGACTTCCGACTGCCTGAATTCTGAAGCATAACACACCAGACATCCTGATTGTGGAGAAAAAGGAAGTATGGATCATCGACATCCCAATCCCAGGGGACAGCAGAATTGAGGAGAAGCAGCTAGAGAAATTAGTGAAATATGAAGATCTAAAAATCGAGCTGCAATGACTCTGGCATAAGCCAGTGAAAGTGGTCCCAGTGGTACTTGGCACGCTGGGCGCAGTGCCAAAGGATCTCAGCGGACATTTGAAAACCATTGGAATTGACAAAATCTCCATCTGTCAATTGCAAAAGGTCGCTTTACTGGGATTGGCAAACATAATTCACCGCTACATCACGCAGTCCTAGGTGCTGGGGAAGTGCCCGACTGGTGATGAAATACAAAATCCAGCATAATGATCTCATTTGCTGTGTTGTATTGACATAATAATAATAATAATAATAATAATAATAATAATAATAATAATAATAATAATAATGTATTAGATTTGTATGCCGCCCCTCTCTGAGGACTCCGGTCCCAATTAGAGTTCTTAAGTGAGGACTAACTGTAACAAAACAGATATTAAAGATTTGGATTGACTGTTTTTTTATCTCTTTTCTACTACTATCTGCAACAGTGGATAAGTAGAAAACATATCACATATCATTTCAGGTAAACAACTCAGTGGCTGGATAGGAATATTAGCTCTCCATGTGGTCCAAATGTTTCAGTGTGTCTATCATACTCATTTAAGTCTCTCCTAGAAATCTACTATTGTTTGTCTCAACCAGGATTAAATGAGACAATGACAAAAAGAATGTACATTTGGTTTACATTTGGGCTTCAAATTTTGCTACTTAACAGTGTTCTTGTCTTTTAATGCTGACATTCCATTGAATGTAGATATATATACAGAAATTTACTGAGCATGGTTTTTAGTGAAAAATCATATAAATTGTATAAGAAAAGCCACAAGTTATAAATAATAAAAAGGAATTTTATTTTAGGTTTTCCCTTCTTGCTAAAGGATTTATTTCAAATATATAAAAAGCTGGCTTTTTATCTATTGAAGTTCAAGGCAACTTGCCCATTGATTGTCAATTTGTACATGAAATCTGCTACAAAAGAAGAAGAAAGAGAAAGAGAGAAGGAACTATTAAAGTAATCTTTAAAGTAATCTTTGAAGTACACATATCTCCACTTCAATTACAATCTGGAAGGTTTAGCCGAGCAAGCAGGTCAGTTCTAGGTGCAACTCCACCTTTATTTAGAATAAATTGAGTATTTTTCATTCAGAAGGAGACGTAACACTGTTGGAACAGGGAAATATGCATTTCTCTGGACAAACTTATTTCTATTGTTACTTGATCCATATCACAGACTTCAGTGGATAATTAGAACTGCAGAAAAAACAATTGCTACCAACTTGCCTTCCATTGAGAACCTGTGTATTGCATGAGTCAAAAAAAAGGCTGTGAAAATATTTACAGACCCGTCATATCTTGGACACAAACTTTTTTAACTTCTACCCTCAAAACAATGCTATAGAACACTGCATACCAGAACAACTAGATACAAGAACAGTTTTTCCCCGAACGCCATCACTCTGCTAAACAAATAATTATCTCAAAACTCAAAATATTTACTAAGTCTGCACTATTAATCTTCTCATCATTCTTATTACCCATTTCCATCCATTTATGACTGCATGACTGTAACTTTGTTGTTTGCATCCTTACGATTTATATTGACTGTTTCCTAATATGATTTGATTGCTTATTTATACCATACACAGCCGAGGTGGCGCAGCAGGTAGAGTACAGTACTGCAGGCCACTAAAGCTGACTGTAGATGTGCAGGTCAGCGGTTCAAATCTCATCACCGACTCACGGTTGACTCAGCCTTCCATCCTTCCTAGGTGGGTAAAATGAGGAGTCAGATTGTGGGGCAATATGCTAGCTCTGTTAAAAAGTGCTATTGCTAACACATTGTAAGCCGCCCTGAGTCTAGGGTGAAAGGTGGCATTAAAAAAATCGAATAAATAAATAAATATGACTATCATTAAGTGTTGTACTTTATGATTCCTGATGAATGTAGCTTTTCTTTTATATACACTGAGAGCATATGCATCAAGACAAATTCCTTGTGTGTCCAATCACACTTGGACAATAAAGAATTATATTCTGTCCTGTCCTGTCCTATCCTATTTAGAAACTCCTCCCCCCCCACTTGTGTGTGTGTGTTTGTGCAACATCCAGTATATATTGGTTTCCAATCCTTGGTTCAGAGTAGAATGAATCATTCGATATTAACAGCCTTCAGATGGTGATACATTCCAGGACAGACATACTTCAGTAGCTTTATAACAAGTTTAAGTCATTGGCAGAGAGGGGCCAAAACTAAATCCTATCTTACAAAATAATGATTGCGTCAAAAATCAATAATCCCTACCACTTTTTCCATGTAAATTAAAGTGAAAGTAAAGTTCCAAAACCTAAAAAGTGAATTATAAAGAAGGTAAAATGTTTTCAATAATCTCCAGTGAATTATGGATTAAAAAAACAGGCAGTAATTTGCTAGGGTATTTCTCTGATTTACAAATATCAAAAACTGCCTGATAAAGGGATTTTTGAAGACAGTTTTTCCCCTCAAAATAACTATTCTTCATTTTAATGATTGAGTATCCTATCTGTTATATCTCTAGTCTCAGACCAGCAACTAAGAAGGTTATTTCTCACATTGTGTGTTAAACATGCCTAAAATAGTGGAAACCCAAACAGATTTTTTTTAAAACCACCATCTTTCAAACAGTCTTGTCTCAGATCTGCTAGGACTTTATACACGGTAAATGCAACTGGGTCCTTTCACCAGCTGGTAATCTTCATAAACTGATCAGATGTGGCAATCTTTAAATTACCCTTGAAAAGTTTCCAGAAGTTGCAGTAGGTACAAATATTGTAGGTAGTCTGCTAATTGGCACAAGAGTCAGGAATTGTGTAATTTGTACTTAATTAAAGCATTAGTAAGTAATTGTTTCCTGAGTATAATTTAAAGCATTTATATTAAACTTTAAAGCCCCCAAAGGGCTTAAGGCTTGACTTCTTAAACAATTTCCCTCTGTGAAACAGAGTAGGAAGTTAGGCATGTTTGAAGATGTGGCTGCTATCAGTAAAATACCACTTGAGAGTTGCTCCTGGATCTCTACTTTCACAGACTTTAGAAAACTATAAATACACATCTATTTCACCAAACTTTTAGCTATTAATTAGTATTTGTATTAATTTCAGTACTCCTTCAGTCAGTGTTCCCTCTAATTTTTTTTTTTTGGGGGGCGGAAAAGTATAGTGTCTGAGCGGCAGTCCCTTTGGGACTGGGCGGCACAGAAATAATAAATAAATAAATAAACAAAAAAACAAAAAACCCACCCTGTTTTGCCTCAGAGAATTTCAAAATAAAATACTGTACTGTGTGTCTATAACAGTGAGCTCATAATAGGGCAACTCTATCAAATATCAAAATGCCACTTAAATAGTTGAGCTAGTTTCAAACTAGATTTTGATTTTCTTTCTCTCTTCCTTACTCCCATTCTTTTTCTTTCTCTTTTCCTTCCTCCCTTTTTTCTATCTGTTTCTCTCTCTTCCTCTCTTCCTCTCTTCCTCTCTCTCTCCTTCCCTCTCACTCTTTCCCTCTCGGCTTCTGGGCAGGTTTGGAAAACTCTGAGTTGATGATGATTTTTAAGTGAGCGATTGCTCACTGCTCAGCTTAGAGGGAACTATGCCTTCAGTACTTCTTAGATTCAGTTTTTTGTTTTCCAAAATTTATTAGCTGCCTTGAATATTTGATAGGGTACAATGGTAAATCACAAGTGAAATAAGTAAAAAATAAATAGAACAACTGAAATTTGGACTTGAAAAATATTACATAGAAACATAGAAGTCTGATGGCAGAAAAAGACCTCATGGTCCATCTAGTCTGCCCCTATACTATTTTCTGTATTTTATCTTAGGATGGATATATGTTTATCCCAGGCATGTTTAAATTCAGTTACTGTGGATTTATCTACCATGTCTGCTGGAAGTTTGTTCCAAGGATCTACTACTCTTTCAGTAAAATAATATTTTCTCATGTTGCTTTTGATCTTTCCCCCAACTAACTTCAGATTGTGTCCCCTTGTTCTTGTGTTCACTTTCCTATTAAAAACACTTCCCTCCTGGACCTTATTTAACCCTTTAACATATTTAAATGTTTTGATCATGTCCCCCCTTTTCCTTCTGTCCTCCAGACTATACAGATTGAGTTCATTAAGTCTTTCCTGATATGTTTTATGCTTAAGACCTTCCACCATTCTTGTAGCCCGTCTTTGGACCCGTTCAATTTTGTCAATATCTTTTTGTAGGTGAGGTCTCCAGAACTGAACACAGTATTCCAAATGTGGTCTCACCAGCACTCTATACAAGTTATCAAGTGTTATCTTTTGAAGCTGTGAGGTGGTACAGATTTTGTTTTCAAAGGGTACTTCAGAGGATATAGGACTAGACCAGCTGTTTATGTCAAGCTAAAGCAGCCACGTATTTTTCTGGCAACTGCATGAAATATAATTACTTTAAGGTGTTACATATACTGTAGAATAGATTTTACACTTTCTTTCCCATGCATTCCAAAACTTATTTTGGAGACTGTATCAGAATTGCTGCACAACCTTACTTGCTATATACTGGTTGAAGTAATCAGTCTAGTTTGGTATTTTGGACTAGCTGAAGTTTTTCAAAGGCAATACATGAAGAGCCAATAGGATGTGAACACACTCAAGGAAAGATGAAAAACAGTGTTAAATGGTGCCTTCTAATGTAAATCCGATCAACAGCTTCAAACTAAGAAAATAATAATAATAATGTATTAATATCAAAAGCTACCAGCAAAACTGAAAGGATCATATTGCTTCTTTCTGATGGAGATAGCCTATATAGGCAAGCGAAGCATTCTGTCTCAAAAATCAAGCCTGGATGGGAAAAATAAACTAATATGAATAAGATGTGTGAACAGGACAATTTTTTTAAAAATAATAAACTGTATCGCACACACAAAAAAGCAAAAATCTGTTGCTCCAAAGGTCAGTCTCATTACTGTGGTGAAATACTTTGAGGAAATAACATTTCTTGACACCAGAAAGCAAATTTGCCAAGATAACAGGAAAATTCCCAATACTTTCCAAAAAACAGTTCATCTAATTCATGGTGGACTATCTTAATTAGTCTTCTACCCCTGCAGAGGATTAATCCCAATAAACCTTAATCATAACAAATAGTCCTTCGCCAAAAAGCTTCAACAAAGAATAATAATCCAAAACATATATTCCAGTAGAAAAGTTCCCTAAAGATGGGCCTCAGCACGAGTCTGAAAGAGTTCAGAAGAGAAAACCTCTGGTCCCAATGGATGACCTAGATTGGGTCTTGCAAAAAAGCTTCTCCACACTGAAATGGTTATTTCATTTCATACAGATAAGCATATCCAGAATGTTCCTTATTGAATAAAACAAACCCATATATCCATTCTTTTTACAGAATTGTAAAATACTTCTGTCAGGACAGTCTCAGTTTGTATGGTGAAATCTCATATGCAGGAAGTCGGAAGATAGCAGCATTAAGTCTCAATATTATTATAACAGATTCATGAAAATAAGATTATTGTATAGCAGAATGGGTTGTGTATGAACAGACTCCCAATTTTGTCTTAATCCCCCAGGGCTTTTTTACAATTTAAGATAGGGGTATCAAACTCAAGGCCCGTGGGCCAAATCTGGTGCAAAGTGTGCTTAGATCTGGTCCACCGGGCCACCCTGAAAACAATGAAGGACTGGCCCCCGGTGCCTCTGCCACCAAAGATGGAGCTCAGAAAGACTGCACAAGGCCTGCCTGGGCTTCATTTTTGGATGCAACAGTCTCCTGTAGCCCTCTGCCAGCAAAACAGCTCCAGGGAGGCTGCACACTCTGTTTTCACCAGCAGAGAGCTGCGGCAGACTGTCACTGTTGAAAATGGAGCCTCAATGAGTGACATCGAACTGATCACACCCCCTGGCCACACATCTCCCCAGCTTCTGGAGATCAAACACAACCCTCAATTAAATCAGGTTTGATACCCCTGGTCTAAGCTAATCACGTACTGAAGATACCTCAGCAAACTGATGTGGAACTCATGGAACCAAGGTCCTTTTTTTTTTCAGCACCATTGTATCTTCAAATGATCACTAAACAAATTACCATAAATTGAACACTACCCATACTATAGATTTTTTTCTTAATTCCACCACAGCAAAGATTGATAATCTTCTATACCTGTAATAGTTGAAATAAGGTAAAAATGCCCTTGCCCTTTTAAAGAAATCTATTATTTTAGAATCTAGATGCAATGAAATGTGTTTTATACATTTTATTTGTTATTAAAGAGTGTTCAATTTTTTTTTATTTTGCAAATTGGTTTCAAGTGTTGTCTTTAGCTATTACTTCCATTAGGAAACAAAAACTAGATTCAAGAGAACAGCTGCTCCTGTTTAATCATCACAGCATTAGGTAAGAGATTTTCTCCTGTGTGTGTGTGTGAGAGAGAGAGAGAGAGAGGGAGGGAGAGAGAGGGGGAGGAAGAGAGGGGGAGTGACTGTTCATTATTTCCTTTTTCCTGTGGCTTCTTATTAACACAGCTGGAATGGTTCCAAGATAAAATCCACAGAGAGAATACAATTGATCTCTTGTAATAGTTAAGCCTTTACCAGTCAATCTGAGGGATTGCTTAAAAGATTACTAAAAACTGAAAACTGATACACTTTGCTTTGCCTTTGAAGCATGGCTGCTTGAAAGCAGAGGGAACATTATATTTTTATAACAATTAAGTTTAAAGAACCTATGGTACATGCTAGAACATGAAAACAAACCGAGCTAAGTCAGAACCCATACAAAGTTATTCAAAAGTAAATTCCAATAAGTTCAACTAAAATCAAATAATTGTTAATTCCATGTTGAATAATATTTTCAAAAATAAGTATAATTGATAGTTGTATCCAATGAAATTTTTTAAAGCACAAACATGGAGAACAATAAAATAGGCAAGTTTATTATTTCATAACTGCTTTTCCTTTTATATATCCTTTGTCATGTAATCAATATATGTCAGGCACAAACAATTAAGATCCATAGAGTTCAAACTAGCTACTTTATAGTTCTATACCCTCCAGACTATACCCTCACTTACCATATTTTTTGGTGTATAAGATGCACTGGTTTATAAGATGCACCTAGATTTTAGAGGAGGAAAACAAGGAAAAAAGCATTCTGAACCAAATGGTGTAGTATTATATTGTTTAATAAAATTCCAGTGTATACTGGAATATACAGAATACTTTTTTACAACCAGGTATACTTTTTAAAACCAGGTATACTTTTTAAAACCATGTACACCTTTTACAAACTTCAAACTTGACAACTTCAAGACCTGTGGACTTCAATTCCCAGAATTTCTCCACCAGTCATGTTAGCTCAGAAATGGGAGTTGAAGTCCACAAGCCTTAAACATGCCAGGTTTGAAGACCTTTGCACTCCTAACCTCTAACTCAGGTGTCTTCAAACTTGACAGCTTTAAGACTTGTGGACTTCAACTCCCAGAATTCCTCCACCAGTCATGCCAGGCTTGGCTCTCCTCCTGGTTCTCTCCCTTCCCCCATACCCACCCACCCCACAGTTCAGATTCACACCCCCTTCTGCTCTAGCTGGACTTAGAGCTGGCATCGCTCTGCAACTGCATGAAAGCTCCAGGCTCTGAAGACATAGCACCCACCAGTGGGAAGCCAAGCCCAGCTGAGGAAAATCTGATGAAGGCTACCACCTGGAGTGTGAGTTCGGCTAGGGGCAGCTAGCTTTCCACCATGTTCTTTTTTTTTAAAGAGAGAGAAAAGGGGGCGGGCGAATAACGAGCTTCTCTAGAGAAAGAAATGTGTATTTCCCATCAATTGCAGTGCAATTGTCTTTCTTTCTGTCCTTCTGTCTTTACACTGAAATTGGTGGGAGATACACATTTCTTTCTCTAGAGAAGCTTGTTATTCGCCTGTTCCCTTTTTCTCTCTCTCTCTTTAAAAGAAAATAACCTGGTGGAAAGCTAGCCACCTCCATCTGAACTCACACCCCAGCCCATCCCAGGTGTGTAACCTTCCTCAGATCTTCCTTACATTGCAAGTAGAGCAATGGAAAAAACCCTGCAAAGACTTTGCTGAGAGTAACAGTGAAAGAGCTGAAAGAAACTTACTCACAGCAAGTTAGAGTAATGAAACAAACCCTGCAAAGACTTAGCGCTTGAAAACTTTCTTCATAGAGAGTAACAATGAAAGAGCTTGGGTACACTAATAGCACCTCGTTGGGGCTGGAAATAAATATCTGGAGCAAGTAAAGCAATGAAAAAAAACTCTACAAAGACAGGTTTTGGAATACATTCTTGGCAGAGATTAACAATGAAAGCTTGCAAGCGGTAAAAGCTGGGAACATCATTAGCACCTGGTTAGGGCTAGAAAGAAACATTTGGAGCAAATAGAGAATGAAAAAAAATCAAAGGCAGGGTTTGGAATACATTCTTGGCAGAAATTAACAAAGAAAGAGCTTGCAAGCAGTAAGAGCTGGGAACATCATTAGCACCTGGTTAGGGCTAGAAAGAAACTTACTCAGAGCAAGTTAGAGTAATGAAACAAACCCTGCAAAGACTTAGAGCTTGGAAAACATTCTTCACAGAGAGAAACAATGAAAGAGCCTGCAAGGTAAGAGCTGGGAAGATTGTTAGCAGCTAGTTAGGACTGGGAAAAAAGCTACATTCAGTGTATAAGACGTACCATAATTATCAGCCCATTTTAGGGAGGAAAAAGGTGCGTCTTATGCAGCAAAAATATGGTAGTTCCAAAAAGTTCCAAAATTAGTTTCAAAAAGTGAGATCTTTTATATGAATCAGAAGAATAGTCTTAAGAAGAAATGAAGGGCCACAAGTAGAAATGAAATTTTATTTCAAAAAAATTGAATAAATAAAAATCGAATAAATAAATTTATTTATTTTTGAAATTTATATGCCGACCATCTTACCACTAGCATTATGGACCAATTAAAGGAAAAGAAATAAAAACAAATAAGATAAGATGTAGAAAATGCTAGGTAAAAAAAATGAAGAAAAAAACTGATATTTACTGGTCATGAAAATTACTGGTCAGAACACTCTGATGAAAAGTAACTGATACTTGGTAGGGTAAAGAAGGATGTTAAAGTACAAATTTATATAACCTCTAGAACAGGCCTGTCAAACTGAAGGCTTGTAGGCTGGATATGTGATGTGTAGGCCATGCACGCCCTGGCTCAACAAAGGCAAAAAATGTTGCAATACATCACGAACTGACCCGTAATACGATCAAGTTTGACACCCATTCTCTAGATGTTTTGGACTATGATTTTCATAAACCATGATTACTGAGAAGGCTGACTTAAGTTTGGGGAAATTGAACTCAAGATATTAATGCAAAAAGAAGACAACAGACCTTAGAAATAATTCATATAGAAATTGGCATTTTATACAATCTGAACATATATTTTTATTAATCAGTTTAAATAATAAATATCTACCATATTTAAAACACAAGTTCCTTAGGATTATGCTTTCACACAGAAAACTGAAAAGCAGCACTAATAAATCCTAACGTATTTGTAGGGCTTCAACTTTTATAATTTTAACCCAATGCATTTGAAAAAAGTTAAGCCATATTTGAAATAGCAAATGTGATATACATTATGCTCATATGTTTCTGAGTTGTTTTTTTTCTGACTTTAATAAACACAACTGTTTCTCAGATACACATACTTCAAAGCATGAGTTGGGAAAAATTAAGTTTGACTTGCAGTTCTCTTTCTGAAAAAAACTAATATTCATTTTCTTTCCCTATACCAAGTGTTTTTCATTAGGGAAAATAGAAGGTAGAATAAAACATATCTGTTGCTTAAAAAGTATAAATACAGTACTATATATTATATACTGAAATTTTGCTGCCGTGTGGGTCACTTAAAAAAAAACAGAGTCTTAAATTTGCCTCTTAGAACACTTCTATACATTTTATACTTTGAAATAATTCTGACTGTAATGAAGTTTATTACCACATAATACTTATATGATTCGAAACTTAAATAGAGTATTTATAGAAGAAGTGGTACGAATATTTCACTTTTTGTTGGTTTCTACTTCGGAAATTCTTAGATTTTCTCAATTCGGTGTCCTTATTGTCTCAGTAATTTCTTCATGGTGCCCCTACTTAATATGATGTTCAACAAATGTCAAAAACTGCTATATTTCTCTTGAAAAATGTAAATATCCAGTAGCACAATTGTTAAGTTTCCTGTAGGGCCCTAGGGCTCCATAGTGATCAGTTTGGGAATTGTGGCTTGAATTTATAACTCATTATGATTTTGTTTATTGTTTGATACACTCAAATACGCACACATACAATACTATTTGGCCCTATAAGGGATGCCCAAGATAATTTGTAATCACTAGATGCTCCTTTTATTGAAAAAGCTACTGCTCCACATGTACACTCTCATGCAGTCTTGTCTGTGGGTTTTGCCTCCCAAGGACAATTCCATCTGTCCATCCATCACCCTGAGGGGGGGAGTTATTGACCCTCTCAGAGAGGGTCCGCAAGTTGGGCATCCTCCTCGACCCACAGCTTACATTAGAGGACCATCTTTCAGTTGTGGTGAGGGGGGCATTTGCCTAGGTTCGCCTGATGCACCAGCTGCAGCCCTACCTGGACCGGGAGTCACTGCTCACAGTCACTCATGCCCTCATCACCTCAAGGTTCGACTACTGTAATACTCTCTACATGGGGCTACCTTTGAAGAGTGTTCAGAAACTTCAGATCGTGCAGAATGCAGTTGCGAGAGCAATCATGGGCTTCCTCAAGTATGCCCATGTTACACCAACACTCCGCAGTCTGCATTGGTTGCCAATCAGTTTCCAGTCACAATTCAAAGTGTTGGTTATGACCTATAAAGTGCTTCATGGCATTGGACCAGAATATCTCCAAGACTGCCTTCTGCCGCACGAATCCCAGTGACCGATTAGGTCCCACAGAGTTGGCCTTCTCCAGGTCCCATCGATGAAACAATGTTGTCTGGCGGAACCCAGGGGAAGAGCCTTCTCTGTGGTGGCCCTGACCCTCTGGAATCAACTCCCCCCGGAGAGTAGGATTGCCCCCACCCCCCTTGCCTTTTGCAAACTACTTAAAACCCACCTCTGTCGTCAGGCATGGGGAAATTGATTCCCCTGAACCATTTTCCGTTTTATGTATGATTTATATGAGATGTATGATTGCTTTTTATACTAAGGGTTTTAAATTGTTTTAATCATTGGATTTGTACTGTTTTGTATTGTGAGCTGCTCCGAGTCTCCGGAGAGGGGCAGCATACACATCTAATAAATAAATAAACAAACAAATCTACAAATAATATTGAAGTGGAAAAAGGAATAAAATTATCATTACCGCTAAAATTAAATTTATTATATTCAGCACTCAATTTCATTAGTTGCATTAGTTTGATTTTTTTATATTTAATTGTCTAATCCTTGCTAAACCAAATCAAATTCAACTTTACTTTACATTAAGATTTTTTATAAAAAAATAACTTTAAAATGGCAAATCACAATTCTGATGTAGACCATATCAGAATTTTGACCAGAATTCTTGTATATACAGAAATCAGCAGCATGCAGTGTTTGGGGCTGAGGTGGGGTGAGGGGAGTAAACAAGCGAAGAACTAGCTTGGAGTTGTTGCATAGCCACAAACAGCATAAGCATAACCTCCCCAAAGTTCTTTGGCAAACCCTTATGGGAATGCAGCAAGGGAGGCTGCAGGGCTGGAATTGCCAGAGGTAGGGGCCACTGGAGGTTGAGCATTCTGGGCTTGATGCTAAACTAATTGAAGTACTGTTGCCTTCCAGTTCCTTATCTCTGCCTTCTGTTGATGTAAGCAAGGTTCCACGATTTCCTAGGGTAGGGGTCAGCAACCAGCGGCTCTGGAGCCACATGTGGCTCTTTGGGGACGCTGCTGTAGCTCCCTGTCCCATCACTGGCTGGCCTCACCCTCCCCTCCCTCACCTGGCCTGAGAAATAAGGGCAAAGGCAGGAATTGAGAAATGGACGGGGTTGATTCTCCAGCACTGATTGAGGAAAATAGACACCCCCATTGCAGGCTCCCCCTTGAGAAACTCTCCTGCCCCTCTCTCAACTCCCTAGCTGGCTATGGTGGGGGCATGAAACTCTGGAGCCAGTGTTCCCTCTAATTTTTTTCGGGGTGGGCGGAAAAGTATAGTGTCTGAGTGCCAGTCCCTTTGGGACTGAGCAGCATATAAGTATAAGTAAATAAATAAAGTGTGGGCGTGCGCTATCATAAATGAGCAAGTTCTTGCATCCATAATTCTATCCTTTCTATGTCTCCCTCTTCCCTCCCTCCCTCTTTCCTTTCTATCTCTCCCCCCCTTTCCTTTCTATCTTTCTCTCATCCTGCCTTTCTCCAAGCCCTTCCTCTTCCCTCTCCCTATCCTACTACCCCTCTCCCTCCTTTCTATCTCTCCCTCCCTCTTTCCTCCCTCCCTCTTTCCTTTGTATCTCTCCCTTCCTCTTTCCTCCCTCCCTCTTTTCTTTCTATCTCTCCCTCCCTCTTTCCTTTCTCCCTCTTTCCTTTCTATCTTTCTCTCCCCCTGCCTTTCTCCAAGCTCTTCCTTTTCCCTCTCCCTATCCTACTACCCCCCTCTCCCTCCTTTCTATCTCTCCCTCCCCCTTTCTCTCTGTCTTCCTTTCTTCATCTTTCTTTCCCTCTCTCTCTCCCTCCCTCTTCCTTTCTCTCTTCCTTCCTTCCTTTCTTGCTCTTTCTCTCTCCCCCATACCCTCCCTCTATGTGTTTCCCTCTCCCTCCTTCCCCCCTCTTTCTCTCTCTCTTGCTTTCTTTCCATCTCTTTCTCTCTTGCTTGCTTTCTCTCTCATTCTCTCTCCCCTCCTTTTTCTCTCTCTCTCTTTCTTTCACCATGCCGGCAACAGAGAGAAAAAGAGAGCTCGAGCCGGAGAGAGAGTGGAGGGCGCCATTGTCTTCGCCTCTGCCTGGCTCTGCAGCTAAGAGGCAGCAGCCATCAACCCCCTCGCCCTCCCAGGCGTCCCCGGCGCCCGGCCATGCTCCGCCTCCCGGTAGCCCGGCCGACTTTTACCTGCTGCCGGAGCCGTTTTCTCACACCCTGCCGCCGCCAGGGAAGCTGCAGCCGGGCGGAGCTCACCGTAAAACAAGAAGAAAAGGTCAGCTGTGAGGCGGCACCCCCCACCCCGCCTTTCCGCGGGACCTTTTCTTCATGTTTTATACGGTGCACTCCGCCCGGCTGGAGCTTCTCTGGCAGCGGCAGCAGCGGCACCAGGAGTAGCCACCTCACAGCTGACCACCTTGCTGCTGCTACCACCGGCAACCCTCCCTCCCTCCGGGCCCCAAAACTCACAACCTGCCGCCGCCAGGGAAGCTCCAGCCGGGCGGAGCGCACTGTAAAACAAGAAGAAAAGGTCAGCTGTGAGGCGACACCCCCCACCCCGCCTTTCCACGGGACCTTTTCTTCATGTTTTATATGGTGCGCTGCGCATGGCTGAAGCTTCCCTGGCGGCGGCAGGGTGTGAGCTTTGGGGCCCGGAGGGAGGGAGGGTTGCCGGCGGTAGCAGCGGCAAGGTGGTCAGCTGTGAGGCGGCTACCCCTGGTGTCGCTGCTGCTGCCAGGGAAGCTCCCCCCACGCGCACTTAGCCATGGCGCACTTAGCTGCGTCTTTCAGTTTTTTAGCCCTGCCCAGGAGCCAATCGCCAAAGGTAGGCTTTTGCAAAAGGTAGGCGATTGGCTCCTGGGCAGGGTTAAAAAAACGCGTGCTGAAAGCTGCAGCTAAGCGCGCTATGGTGCATAACTCAGCTTACAGAGATCTATGTCTGGAGCCACGAGAAACTTCCTTCTGGAAGCAAGAAACCATGGAGGGTGAGTGGCTTCTTGTTTAAGGAGGGTCTTTTGAAGCGGCTTCTCTCCTGCCGTAAGGATCTGACCATCACCTTGCCATGCCCCCCACCACAAGAGAGGAGAAGGAGGGAAGGTCGTAGAGGCCTTAGTGCAGGACTGAATTGGCCCTGCATCTGCCTTCATGCCAACTTTACCTGTCAGGCAGTCTTTGCTTCCTGCTGCTTTGGGCTGGAGCTTACACTCTCACTGCTAGGTGGACATGGCAAGGTGATGGCTGGATGGACATGGCAAGGTGATGGCTGGATCCTTAGGGCAAGAGAGAAGCCACATCCAAAAACCTTCCTTAAGTGAGAAGCCACCTGCCCTCCATGCCTTCTCACTTCCAGAAGGAAGGTTCTTGCTTCTCCAGAGTTCAGCAGCTTCCAGACGGAAGGTCTCCCCATGCATATGCACACTCCTGGTCCTGCCACAGCCAGCTAGGGAGTCGCAAGAGTGGGAGGAGTGTCACCCGACGGAATGACTGCACCGGGGTAGCGATCGTTTCTCAGCAGAGAAACAGGAGAGAGAGGGAGAAAGAGAGAGATGAGGAGGAGAGATAGATGGGTGGAGATGAAGGGACAGAGATAGAGAGAGATGCAGAGAGGAAGAGCGAAATGGGAGAGGCATAAAGAGAGATGTAATGTGTGTGTGTGTGTGTGTGTGTGTGTTTCTTATAGAAAAGAAAACAGAGCCACAAAACCTAGATAGGTGTGGTTGGGGGTCATCATGTGACTTGGTGGAAGTGAGTGACATCGAGATGGCCATCCAGGTTTTGTTTTCTCTGGAAAATGGGTCCAAATGGGTCTCTGAGTTTTTAAGGTTGCCGACCCCTGTCCTAGGTCAATCCAGCAGTTGCCTGGGTCCTGATCTTTTACACAGGGGTGTAAGAAATGAGCCTAGTAAAAGTAATGTCAGACATAAACAATGAAATCTACTTGTGAATAACCTCAGGCTGTAACTTAATCATTCACCATCTATGTTACAAGAATCGCATCTCAGATTGCTTGCCTTCCCCTGGGAATGACTAGATAAGGCTTAATGGGTTTCAAAGAAAGTCATGTTTATGCTGTTTAGAGATATGCAATGAACCCAAGCTAGGCCTTTTCTTGACTCCCTATTCCAGCCTTGCTGGCAATTCTCCAACATACAGGTATTATATCATAAGAAAAACAAAGCAGTCTAACAAAACATGAAGAAGTTTATTTCAATTTATTTAATTGCATCCTTAATAAATTAAATTCATATGCTGCCATGTTCTTTTTAAAATACTTTCTGTAGGAACACTTACAGTATTATGCAAACCATCAAGAAAGAAAAGCTGTCATAAATATTAATGAATGTACAGTAATACACACCATTATTATTAATATTTTAAGATTTTATTAGTAGAATACAAACATTCCATTTAAAAATGATTGTGGTCAAAAGGTCAAAAAGAAAAGTAAAAAACCCCTACCATGTCTGAAATTTGCTGAATAAATTGAATAAATTGAATAAATATCTCATTGATACACTAGGTCCATGATGGCGAATCTATGGCACACAGAGCCCTCTCTGTACGCGCACTGTCACCAGCTGCTCTTCTGGTTTCCAGCACACATGTGCACCAGCCAACTGATCTTTAGAGGCACCGGAACACCAGAAAACAACCTGAAAACAGCCTGGGCAACAGCCAGAAAACAGGCATGGGCACACCAGCCAGCTTTGAGTTTTCAGTGCTCAGGCACACATAAATGTAACCACATGCACGCATATTCCGGTTTGGGCACTAGGTGCCAAAAAGGTTCACCATCAGTGGACTAGATTATTTACTTGGGTAACCTAGTGAGGTAAAAGAACAATAGATTTCAATGACTCACAAAAATCCATTTCAAAACTCTCCCCAAAAACCTATTTGCTGGGAGAAGCAGAAACAATTTTACTTCCAGAGGAATAAGGTACAAATATAGGGAATATATTTTAAATCTTCTGAACCTGTAGATTAATAAAATATATGCTTTTTATCATGGTCTTTCCCATAAGATGACCTTTTTTATTTCATTGAGTATATCTAGTACTTGCTGATCAGTACCAACAACCTTCTGGAAAGTCAAACATTTCAGATGTCTTTTTCATTACACAAGAACTGAAGCAGTTTGTGTTTTTAAACATGTCATTAAACTGCACACATCCAAAATAATATTCTCCATTTCTTTACCTCACTATATGTCCATGCTGTTTTTATTACTGTTGTTAGCCGCCCCGAGTCTGCATACAAATCCAATCAATCAATCAATACAAATCAATCAATCAATAAATAAATAAATAAACACTTTTGAAGAACTTTTTTTTTAATTTCACTTACCTACTGTATCACAAGGCTCATCTTTATGCACACAGAAATCCTTCCTAAAATTGGGATTTAAAAAAAAAAGACAAACTCTTAAAATTTCTCACCAATAGTGTTAAAGAATTGCAATCCAACAATATATACGTATGCACTCTATATGCAAATATAAGCATTTCTGTTTTTACATTAAAAAGTATTTTTGTAATAATAAAAGAAAATAATAATTCAGCGCATAGGCTTTCTTTGAATTTTGCGGTAGCAATGCTGTACATTTAGATATACTACTCTTAATCTTAGACAACAATAAACATTGTCTGAGAAAACCTGTCTTTTAGATTTTGTAACCAAATAATGCACTGCTAATTACTGTAGGTTCAAACTTCATTGAGCATTTCACATGCCACTTTCTGAATTTTATGGATGCACAGATTTGGGTTTTTCTATGTGTTGTTGCCATTTCCTTGAGAATCTCTGCTGATGGCTTCTACAGTATTGCTAATTTTTTTGCTTTTTCTCATTGTGAAACAGAGCAGCGATATAATAATGAGGAAAGATAAAGCATAAAGATTTCCCCTGTGCGGTCATATCCAACTATAGGAGATGGTGCTCATCTGTTTCCTAGTCGAGAGAACCAGCATTGATCAAGATGATTCTGTGATCATGTGGCTGGATAGTACATAAATTCTTAAGCTAAGATCTCTTTCACCCCAAAAGATTCAGACACTGTATGTCTAAAGCGACACACATTGTTATAAATTTATAACTTCTGAGACAGTTCTTTCTTGATCCTTTCTGATCCTTTTAGTCTAACATCAAAAAAGGCCAAAAAGATTTCAATTCTACTTGGTCATTATTGTACTCCCTGTGTAAATTAAATAATTAACATGTGAAATAATCTCATATATAAAATCTGGAAGCATTGATACAACACTGTTCATATACAGTACAGTATATACTATCAGAAAAGCTGGTCTCTTTTGCAAGTGGTATATCAAGGTTATCAAAGATTTAACAGACCTTTATTCAAGGGGAATATAGTAAAGCTTTTAAGAGATTTATGATAGTTTCCTAAAGCTTAACTAATGATAGAAAAGTATTTCAGGCAAGAATGGGCAACTACACTGAGTCATTTCCATAAATTATACCTTGTTCCTGAAGATTTAAACCTATTAAATATAGCACTTCAAGAGATCCTTAAAGCAATGAAAAATTGAATATTCAGCTCCTAAAGATAAAACCTGTAATTATATATAAATCTCTTCAAAAAGTAAAAAGGCAGTCAGATACATAAAAATATATAAAAGGGGAATATACATACATAACGTATGACAAAAAAATACAGCGTAAGAAACTTACAAAAGAAAACTTTTCAATGAATTTCAATTCAACTGAACTCAGCTAATTATTAAGGTTAAATTTTATTTTAATAACAATATTTTTAAATATTTATTTATTCATTTATTTGTTATATTTACAGCCTGCTCCAATTAATAAGGATTCTGGAGAGGCCATAAGTCTTTAAGTAACTTAAATTTTCAATTTAAGATACAATTAAAAATAATATACTATAAAGTAATACTTTTAAATCAATATCTGTTGTTGTTGATCTTAAACATTCCAGTATCATCTGTCCTAATAACTTAAAATCAGGCCAGGTATAATGCTTTATTTAAAATTTTAAAAGCTTGTATATGTAAGTAAATTTTCACCTTAACTAGTAAAAGCCTCAGGTTTATGAGACCTAGAGACCGTTAGATTATTTATCAATGACTAAGACTGAATTTATGAATATCCAGGCAACATACATATTTTTATTATTATTTGTCACACAGCCAACCAGATGTTCAGATGGAATTTGGCATTTCTGTCATATAATCAGTCTACATCTATTTGCAGGTCTTTATATTTTGTGATTTTTCTTCTATCCTGCTGCTTCAGGTACTACCCTGTCCACTATACAGTACATATTTTTTGTATGTCTTGTTATAACTCAGGCAGGGATGGGCCACATGTCCAGAACACCGTTCCGGTGGCAGAAACGGAGCGTGTAGCCTCACGCATGTTCCTGCACTCCCACCCCATTCTGGTGGCACTGGGAATGGTGGCCCGCCACTGATCTCAGGTGTTATGTGGCAAGTACTTATGACCAAGAGATGGTTCTGATAATGGAATGCGGGCAAGAATAGCTACTTGTGGATTCAGCTCTGATCTGACCTCAAGAATTAAAAGTATCAAATTAAACCAATCATCACTTATATATACAAGATATGGATTCTCTTGCAATGAAGGAAAATCACTACAACAATGTTCTTGGTATACGTAGATGGTATAGAGGAGAGACTGAAAATAAAAGCTTTTATTGCAAGACATGGCCAAGTAGTGATCAGTTCACAGACTGATGTTCTAAGGCACAGTTTTAAACACAGTTACTTGTAAATCTCTTCTTATCAGTAAAATAATCTGCCTTTCTGCTGCTTCAAACAAAAAAAAACTATTGTAAAGAAACAAAGTATCTATATGTTCTATATTGGAGTATACATTAGTTCTAAACTGAAATAATTCAGCTGCTGAAATTCTTGTAATGCTTTTCAGCTCAATGCATCATGTAAGGGAAAACTGAGAATTTTTCACGGCAGAATTATTTTTGGTTGAGTTAGCTGCCAAGACTCTAGCATTTTATGGGACTTTCTCTCCCTTGAGATGGATTCAACCCCCAGGTTAACATTTTGTAAGCAAGGTTATATTGTTCAGGAATCTTTTGGATTGCGACGGTCCTAAGTGTTCATCCCTCTATAATTAATTTTGGAGTTTATGATTATGCATTTTTATTTTGTGTCTTGCTGTGTGATAACTAGATAACTTCTCTAGTTGGGAGCAGGTTATAAAGTAAGTAAGTAAGTAAGTAAGTAAGTAAGTAAGTAAGTAAGTAAGTAAGTAAGTAAGTAAGTAAGTAAGTAAATAAATAAATAAATAAATAAGATAGAAAATAGGCAAATAAAACAGTCCTGCATAGTACACAATGTATACAAAACTAAAACATTCAGAATTCTCATCTGGAATCAGTTAATCGAAGAAAAAAGTTGCCCCATCAGGCAAAATAAATGAAAGCAGTGACTAATAAACAAATCAGATGTAATGAAATTTCCCTTCCAAAAGGATTTTCACCAAATCCATGCAGTGAAAATATATTATCTCTCCCCCCGCCCCAATCTATTGACAGAAGTTGTTTTGTCTGTAGACAGATTTCACAGGAACAGAATGCCTAAAATCTTGGCATGAGCTTCAGAATCACTAATATACAAGTGGAAAAAATGCAATGTACCTGGTAATTAATATAGCTGCATCCACTGGTGACACATTTTCATTCCAGCTTGTTGACATTTCTAAATGTATGTCATTTTTTCCCCCAAATTCTTCATGTTGCCATTTACAAAAGCTCTCCAGCATTTTTTCACCATGATGTCCAATATACATCTCTGCCTGAAAATTATTATAAATAGTTTAAGATAATATACCTTAAATGATACTTCCAAAAAGTTTTGGAACAAAGTTCCAGAAAGAATATTGTTGTATTGCATTCACAACAATACTATTTTCTTCTCCAGTCTTTTACTGTATAGAAGTTTGGGAGTTCTGAAAATTCTCAGAATTCTGGTAGAAAATGCAAAGAGTCAGAGGACCCAAGAATATCAATCTAAAGTTAGGTAAATCTAAATCCTATGTTTAAATTTTCTATTGTTGAAATATTTTGATTTGCTGAGCATACCTTGATCAACAAAATCAAACTATGTAGAAGACTGTTTAACCTTAATTTATTAATTCATTAATTTATCCTAAATATATTAATTCTATTTATCTTTGCACTTCTCACAGTCGCTCACACCCTCACGTCTTGACTATTGCAAAGTACTCTATGTGGGGCTACCCTTGAAAAGTATTCAGAGACTACAATGGGTCCAGAACACAGACGTGCGAGCTGTTGTGGTTGTGCGTAGATACACCCACATCACACCAACCCTCCACAAGCTGCACTGGCTCCCAAATGGTCTCCAGGCATAATTCAAAGTGTTAGTTATCACCTTTAAAGCCCTACATGGCTTAGGGCCAGATTACTTATGGGACCACCTTCTGTTGCACACCTCCCAGTGACTGATTAGGCCCCACATGGTTGGCCTTCTCAGGGTCCCATCGCCCAAACAATGTCAGTTGGCGGGGCCATGTGGGAGAGCCTTCTCTGTGGTGGTTCTGGCTCTATGAATCCACACAGTCCTCCTGGTCTTCTGGAAGGCCATGAAAACTTGGCTTTGCCAGCAGGCCTGGGGCCAATGAGCTATACCATCTAGCTCCGGCCATTGATATGAATAATCTATTTTGGTTTTTTTTAAATAGTTTTTATATTGTTTTAAAATGTTGTGCGCTGCCCATAGTCTGGTAGGAGCTGGGCTGCTTATAAATTAAATTAAATTAAATTAAGTTAAGTTAAGTTAAGTTAAGTTAAGTTAAGTTAAGTTAAGTTAAGTTAAATTAAATTAAATTAAATTAAATTAAATTGTTAAGTTAAATTATTAAATTATTAAATTATTAAATTATTAAATTATTAAATTATTACATTATTACATTATTAAATTAAATTATTTTGTAAACTCAAGAGATTGATGAGTTATTGTTGAATGGCATTATGCCCATTCCTACTTACACTACAAAGACCATCCCATGAAGTTGTCTGGCCTAAAATAGAGTGATTATCCCCAAAGTTGCTCATCTAGCATCTTGTTGAAGGAAGGAACAGAACTGATTGTCTCCTGATTTTTAGTTGAGCACCTTAACCATGATATCAAACTGGCTTTTATCCCAAAGGTGTTTTTTCAAGAGGCAACTGGACTTAATCTGGTTTTTCTCTGAAGATGTTTTGCTTCTCATCCAAGCTTTTTCACCTCTGACTGGATGGTGAAGAACAGAAGGATGTATACATTTCCCACCATTCAGTCAGAGCTGAAGAAGCTTCTTGGATGAGAAGCGAAACATCTTCAAAGAAAAACCAGAAAGTCAAGTCCAGTTGCCCACTTGAAAAAACACCTTTGCAACAATCATGACTTGGATGACTGAAGAATCCCCATAGCCAACTGGCTTTTATATTATTATATTTTATATAACAGATTTAAGTGTATTTTTTGGAAGTTCAAAAGAATTTGTGTTTGTTTCAGCAGACAGGCAATTAATATTACCTATTTATGTAATATTGAGGGGGCCGATCGAAAAGAAAATATCATGTCATAATTGAATGCTCAGATATATTTAAAATGGAATAGTCCTTCATTCAGTATAATAAAAATAAAAATAAAAAACAACTGAACATATTTAATCATTAGATTTAACCATTAGATTGGGGCATTTTGAATGGCTGAAATGGCCGTTAAGTTCACAATCAAGCCTCTTTTTCTGTATTTACTTTGTTCAAACTAGCTGTAATAAATCTCTTCAGAGCTTTCATTCAAATCATTTCTAATTTTTCTTCCTAGCAACAAATGAAGGGTCACAATCCAGGTTCAGATTGCTATCATCTGAAACGGTGACATGCAAAGCATTAAGATAAAGCTTCAGGGAAGGAGCATCTTTTCTCCTTACTCAAACATTTTCTACCCACCCTCATTCCTACCATCTCTGCATGGTCAAACAGTGAAAGTAGTCTTAGACTTAACCCTATCTTGTACAAAGTTTTCCTAGAGGAAAAAAAAGGAAGCCTTTCAATAATAGGGGGGGGGGGCATATCCCTGAAGGAAAAAGTTTTTTTAAAAATATATATATATACAAACATATATTGACAATAGGAAATCTCAAATCACACTTTCGAACTTACTTAATTAATGAATTACTTGTTAGATTTCTAAACCGCCCAACTCCTTCCGGACTCTGGGCGCTATACAACAATTTTAAAAAATGGAAGGCTAGGAGGGTGGGGGGCAGTGCAAATCTCCAGGGGCAGTTGGTTCCAAAGAGACAGAGTCATCACAGAGAAGGCCCTCCCACATGACCCCACAAACCGACACTGTCTAGTTGATGGGTCCTGGAGAAGGCCAACCCTGTGGGCCCTAATCAGTCGCTGGGAAGTAAGCTGTAAGAGGCGGTCCTGTAAGTAGTCTGGCCCTAAGCCATGTAGGTCTTTATAGGTTTATTAGTAACACCTTAAATTGTGTCCGGAGACCAATTGGGACCCAGTGCAGCTTGTGGAGTGTTGGTGTCAGGTGGGTGTATCTAAGCACACCCACAACAGCTCGCACGGCTGCATTCTGGAGTAATTATAGTCTCTGAATGCTCCAAACTGCAAGAAAATCATAACAGACTAACTCTGCAGGGTCCCAAGAAAGAAGGGACTGTTTCTGGAACATCAGTTAAATTGGATGGTTTTTGTACAGCTGTAATTGATATATTATTCCATCAATCAGAACAAAAAGCTAACTCAAAATGAGAATTGACTGATTTAAATTACTGAATGTGAAAGATGGGTCGAACAGTGATGTCAAGGTTATTATTCAACATTAATATTGCATCAGGTCCTAGTAAATGCAATCATGCTATGAAATTTTCCCCCTTTTGACCCTCTCTCAAATTGCTTAAAGGCAAAACAGTGTTTTTATTCTTTAGGAAATGTCAGCAATCTATGATTTCCCTTTTGATTTCAGTTTTATTTTAGGCCATTGTCAGTTGCAGGTTCTTGCATCAATGTTTGGGTTTTTTTAGTGTACATGGAAGAAATAAATATGGTACTTTCTTACTGGAGTTTCATGAAGCAGAACAAGCTTAGTCACCCTAAGGTTCATTTGAACTCCAAGGCTCTTGTGCTGGAAAAGATTAAATACCTGAAAACAAAAGAAATATAGTGATGTAAAATTAATAATATGACAAATCACAGATTATTTGAGGCATCTTCTTAAAAGTCTGTGGAATACTGAGTTGTTTTCAATGTTTTCCCAAATAATTACATGACAATCTATTCAGGACACAGAGGATTCAACACAAAACATGTCTAGCTTGTGTTTGTCATATTTCCTTCATATATTAAGTCTGTTGGCAGTGTGACATTAGTACCATCAGCACCTCAGTTCAGTTTCATTATATTCTTATAAAAAAATATATAGAATTTTATATTTGCAATAGTAGAACAAGATACTGGATTCAATTTTTTGTCACTATACATCGCAATAATAATGAGTCTGGATAGTAGGAGAAAAAACCTGGTTATTTTTTATGATCTATACATTTCAAACTAATAATGGACTTTATGAGATGACTTTGTGCTGGATCTTGTCTTAGTGTCAATGTTAAAGTACTAGCTATGAATCTCCTCTTTTCTAATCCCACTAGCTCATTATTAGGTTATATTTTCTATTTTGTGTGAGTTATATTTGCACGGGTTCATCTGGTGCACCAATTGCGACCCTACTTGGATCAGAAGGCTCTCCGCACAGTCACTCATGCCCTTATCACCTCATGGTTGGATTACTGCAACACAGTCTACATGGGGCTACCCCAGAAGAGCATTCAGAGACTACAATTGGTCCAGAATGCAGCTGTGTGAGTGGTTGTGGGTGTACCCTCACATTACACCAATCCTCTGTGAGTTGCACTGGCTACCTATTGGTCTCCGGGCTCAATTCAAGGAGTTATTACCTTTAAAGCCCTATATGGCTCAGGGCTAGGTTATCTCCAAGAATGCCTTCTACCTCATAGTTTCCTGTGATCAGTAGGATCCCACAGAGCTGGTCTCCTCCAGGTCCAGTCAGCTAAACAAGTGTTGGCTGGTGGCCCTATGGGGAAGGGCCTTCTCTATGGCTTCCCTGGCTCTCTGGAACCAACTACCCCCTGACTGCCCCCAAAAGCATTGAACACTGCCCCCACTCTATTGGCCTTCCAAAAAGCATTGAAGCCCTGGGTTTTCTGGCAGGCTTGGCTGTTTCTCAATTTTACAAGGTCTGGCCTTGAATGATATGTATGCATATGATTTTTATCTGGTTTTTCCTTAATCTTTTATGATGTTTTAAAATGTATTTTATATCCTGTTGTAAGCATAGAAATAAAATAAAATAAATTTAAACTTTAAAGTATTATTTTGCTGAAAAGATCTATATTTTTTTACCATATTTAAAATAGTTAAGATAAATCTCCTAGCAGCATCTGCTCCATGATAGGAAACCATTGCTGGATCTGCAATTACTACAGTCTCCACATTATATTCTTGAGGTAATTTATAGGAATATCTCTTTCCTCGTCCATTTTCTGCGCCTTTTTGACCCCTTACTCTTCTTTTTTCTGCAACAGAAACAATAGAATTAGTAGTTGGAATAGTGGAATAAAACCCAAGGAGGGCCAAGTTTAAAATGATATTTAAGCATGGAACATTATATTATTTTAAATTATTACAGCTTGAAACCAAGTTTTCTCAAATAAATTATTTTTTAAATGGAGCAACTTTGAATTCCATACAAAAAGTGTAGTATAGAGCCAATTACTAATTTATTATTTAGTAACAATTCTTTTAGATTTTGGATCAGACGTTTTCTCAAACTTTGCTGGTAGTGGTACAAATGACAACAGAAATGTAAGTGGTAGATTGTAGTAATATAATAGAATGTAAAAAATATATTTTTTATTTTATTTTCTTAGATAGTCTACTTACAGGACATATCTGAGTTAAGCCATCATCATAGTTTTACATAGTTGTACTGAAACAATGGCAAAATATAAGACTAGTAAAGCTAGCTTTCAAAGAAGTACAATTAGATAACACAAGTCCTATTCAGGTTTTGAGCATACATTTTAACTGATAAATACAGCTTGAAAACCTCAAGAAAAATCTTGACCAGAAGAAAGTTGTAAAATCAGAAAAGAGACTAGTCCCATTCTAAAAGGGAGTTAGCAAATTATTTGTTCTATTAAAATCCTAGCACAACATTGCTTGGTTGTCTTACTATCTTCAATTAACTTTAATTCCAAGTAAAATAAGTTTTATCCTTTGTTTATAAATGGAGGCAAATGATGTATGCTTAACAAAACAGATCCAAATAACCATTACTGAAATAGATGAAGATTTGTTTAACTTTCTACCAGTAGATCAGAATTCTCAGCCTCATCAAATATTCCTAGAATTAATGGTAAATATGCTTATTTGCAATCTTGAAAGTTGAAGTCCATCACTTATGAAAGGCACCAAGCTGGAAAAGACTGATTTTAGGAGAAGATAATAGGAAACTCCTATAAAAGGAGTCAGCCAAAAAGAAAATGATAGATGAAGGTTTATATAAAGTATATATTAAATTAAAATATATTAATAGAAATTACATTACCAGAAAAAACACCACAGTATTGACTATGAGAGGTGGATTTTTCAGAGGGTCTTTCATGTATGGATCTTTTACGTCTGCATACACGATGCGCTTGACCTATCACAGCCAAACTATGATTGAATGGCTCAATAAATATGAAGTTGTCATTCATCTGCAAAAAACCAATCTGCAGGAAAAGCAAAAACAACAAATTAACAAGATCTCATCATGCTATATATATAAAAAATTAAAATTATGTTTTAAGAATTGTAGCTATACTCTACCAAGTGACACTATGTTGTGAATGTTCTGTTTTACGAGCTGATCCAACAAAATCGGGCGCCATAGCTTTTTGGAAAATATGAAAATATTAACTCCTTCATTTTAAAACACTGAAGAGTTTCACTTCTTTTCAAGAAATGTGTTATGTGTTTAATGTGTTTAATGTTTTGAAAAAGAAATCAACTAAGAAAGCAGCCCAACATTTTTCTAAAGAATAACACACTTCAAATTTCTGGGTTAGACTATGATTGGATTAGATGCCCATAGCTATTTATGTATATATGCACACATAGATACACAGAGGGAGAGAACCTGCCTCAAATGATATTTTCCATGTAGAAATGCTCTTTATATGAGGAAAATCACTGCAAGCAAATTTCTGTAAACCTTAATTACATTTAATTTGTTTACATAGGATTCTAAATTTGAAAATTTCTTTACTGATGGTAAAAAAAAAGTACTAACACCATAGTTTATTTATTTTGTCCAATACATAATACACATTGAAGAGAATAGATATGTAATAATAGAAATAACGAAAAGAATAGAAGAAAAGATATAAAAGTATAGGTGAACATATTTGAAAGGAAGAAAAGATAAATGAGATAAGGAGAGACAATTGGACAGGGGACGGAAGGCACACTGGTGCAACTTATGCACGCCCCTTACTGACCTCTAAGGAACCTGGAGAGGTCAATCGTGGATAGTCTAAGGGAAAAATGTTGGGGGTTAGGGGTTGACACTACTGAGTCAGGTAATGAGTTCCACACTTCAACAACTCGGTTGCTGAAGTCATATTTTTTTACAGTCAAGTTTGGATCGGTTAATATTAAGTTTGAATCTGTTGCGTGCTCTTGTGCTGTTGCGATTGAAGCTGAAGTAGTCATTGACAGGTAGAACGTTGCAGCATATGATCTTGTGGGCAATACTTAGATCGTGTTTTAGGCGATGTAGTTCTAAGCTTTTGAGACCTATGATTGATAGTCTGCTTTATATGTACATTTTTTATATATGTATATTTTATACATATACATTTATATAATATAATAATTATATGTATACAGTATTTTCCATTTCCAAGGCAAAATATACAGTTGTAGAATACATTTTAGATAAAAATCTGAAATCTTAATGAAATAGAGAGAGATTCATTCATTTCCACTAATAATTTTTATAATGTTACAAACTTTACTGCTGGATCATATGTAAATATATCCCATTCTAAAGTAGTATCTTAATATCAACACCGACCAGAGAAATGGCCCCAGTAAGGTCATCAAAAGCACATCAGGGAATTGCTCTTTTCTCATTTCCCCAATATTTGATGATCAGAGGTATAGACTCCTGCTTTATGATTTTAAACAAAATATTTTTAAAAAAATTACGTACATAAACTAATGGCAACTCTTGTAGCAAATACCATGCATTAATTAAATATCTGAAGAAGGTTTCTTTGTTTTGAATTTTCTACTAACCATTTAGTTGACACTTTTCAATAAATGTAAAAGAGAGAAACTACTCTGTATCCATTATCTCCACATTATACAGTTTTTGTTGTCTTCTATTTTTATAAATGAAAAGAAACATAACATGTTTTACTCTTTCTACTTGTAGAAGATTATCCCAACAGTGCTTTTAGGGTTTTTTTTTTATCTGGACATTTTCTACTAATCCAACGGGTATTGTATTTGGTATAGCTGAGTTTGCACAAGCAAGATTCAGGTTCAAATTCCTGCTCAAAACTCACTGGGTGGCCTCTGACAAATCACTTGATCTTAGTCTCAGTATCTGATTGAATCACTGGAAAGTAATGAATGTTTTAACATTATAAACAACAAAGATAAAACATGTGTTATAGAAAAAAAAGATGTCTCCTTATTTTTACTTAAAGGGGAAAATTGCTTTTATTGTCTTAAGGAAACATTGCATATGGCAAACTACCAATGAAGAAAAAGATAAAACTGTAAAATTTAACTGTGTTAACATAGTCATGGTTGATGCTGTATTTCCCCAGTTGTTCTTTAAAAAAACAGTAAAATCACATTTAAGATCCATATTTATCTTTCTACCAACCTATCTCCATTCATAATGTTATGGCAGTAGCAAAAGAAGGCATTCGTGTTTTATCTAAATCATTCCAAACAAAGCACCCAGAAGATAAAGTGAACACAAACCATACACTCTAACGAAATAGTCAAGATTCAGCCAACTTTCCTCATATATATAATAAAAACAATAATGCTGCTCTGTAACATTTGAGAAGATTAAAGGAAACTACATATAAATGGTAATCAGTACCCTCTGTATTTCATTAACTTACGTTCCTGAATTACTTGCTGTATTGCATTTGCAAATGTTCTGTCCATCGGATCATGTCTTTTCTCATACTCTTGAATAAAGATAATGCATTGTATCTTATCCATATTAGCTCCCTGCTTAAAAGACTGGGAATTTTTCCACTGACTACACGCAATAAATTCAATCCATCCCAAAGTTCATATTAAATGAGGCCACCATAAATACAAGAACATATGCAGTCTATTCAGCCAATTCTCCTAGAACCAGGACAGCCTGGTTCATTTCTGTCTAAACTTTCTTCTAACATTCACATTTTCTTTTTTAAGATGCAAATAAATGAGCATTCTAGTATGTAAATGTACTCATTTACTTTTAAGAGGGAGCAAGTGTAAAATGAAATGAAATCAAACAAAAATAGTATTCAGATTCATCTGCCATTCTATATTATACAGAGTTGCCCTAGAAAGTAATGCACCACATTTTTTTCTTCAACAATTATTTATTGAACACAATGAAACTTACACACAAGAAAGAATTATATTTCTTCTGCATTCCTTATTTCTCCATGTAATCTCCGTACTGTTCTATGGCCTTCCTCCGGCAAGACACAAGGGCATGTATGCCCTGTCAGTAGCCCTCCTTGTTCTAATGGCCTCTGTGCCCAGTGACTAACTGTACTTCTGTCGAATGCAGATTCTCCATAAAGTGTAGCCAAACATTTGTGAATGTTTCAACAGTTTCTTTCTCCGTAGTGAGAAATTCAATGACGACACACTGCTTGTTAACATACATCAATTACAGATACCATTTCAAACCACTGCTGCAGCTACGCTATCTGTCTGAAGAAAAGCAAAATTTATACACACACTCCTGACAATTCAAATACAGTGGTACCCTTGTCATATGAACCCCTTGTCATACGAACTTTTCCAGATACGAAACCCGGGGTTTGGAAATTTTTTTGCCTCTTCTTACGAACTTTTTTCACCTTACGAACCCACCGTCGCTGCTGGGATGCCCCACCTCCAGACTTCTGTTGCAAGCGAAGTGCCCATTTTTGCGATCCTGGATTCCCCTGAGGCTCCCCTCCATGGGAAACCCCACCTCCTGACTTCTGCGTTTTTGTATTGCTGTAGGGAAATCCCAGGAGGGGAATCCAGAATCACAAAAACGGGCGCTCCCGGTGGCAATGGAAATCCGGAAGTGGGGTTTTCCAGCAAGGAAGCCTCAGCGAAATCACATCATCGCAAAAACACGGAAGTCCTCAAAACCTCACCTCCGGACTTCTGTGTTTTTGCGATGGTGCAATTTCGCTGAGGCTTCCCTTGCTGGGAAACCCCAACTCTGGACTTCCGTTGCCAGCAGAGTGCCCATTTTTGCGATCCTGGGATTCCCCTCCTGGGATTTCCCTATGGAGGGGGAGCCTCAGAGCAGCCGCTGCTGGATGCCCCGAAGCGCTGGAATTTCCCTGGGAATCCACGCCTCTGAACTTCCATTGCCAGCCAAAGCCCCCCTTTCTTGCATTGCTGGGATTTCCCTGAGGCTCCTCTTCCTGGGATTCTTTTCATTTTTGCCAGCACTGCTTTGAATCCCAGTGACAAACTCCCCCCTTCCAAACTGCATGGGGAAAATGAGCAGAGTGGGGTGGGCAAAAAACGGGAGGGAAAGACTCATAGAACTCAAGAGAGGAGAAAGGTGTGGGGGAAATGAGCAGAGTGGGTGGGGACAAAAACAGGAGGGAAAGACCCATGGAACTCAAGAGAGGAGAAAGGTGTAGGGGAGATGAGCAGTGGGGGGGGGACAAAAACGGGAGGGAAAGACTCATGGAGCTCAAGAGAAGCTCTTTTCGCCTTGCTTTGTTGGGACTGCCGCCCTCTTGCCACGTCTCGCTGTCCCTCCCCCTACTCCGTTCACCTCAGCTTCGTCTGCCCACCGCTTTTTTTTAAAAAAAAACCTTAATATTTTGGATTTCCTAATGGGCTTACACGTATTATTGGCCTTTAACATTGATTCCTATGGGAAACATTGTTTCATCTTATGAACTTTTCACCTTACGAACCTTGTCCCACGGAACCAATTAAGTTCGTAAGACAAGGTATTATTGTAATGTATATCTAAAGTTTCACATTCATAACTTTACTGTAGGCTGAGAAAAAAAATGTGGTGCATTGCTTTCTGGGCAACCCTTGTAGATCTCTCAAATTACATCTTTTATATATTATACCATAAACTCCATTTAGAAGAAAGGTATGTCTCTTTAATTTAAATGTATTTCATTGACCTAATTTATCTCATTTCTGTAATTACATAACCTGATACTTGCATGTCATCTGTCAAATTAAATCTATATCAAATTATTTCATCACTACTGCTCTATAATTATACAAGTGATGAAAATTGATGGGAAAAAATGATCAAAAAATTATTCAATTATTTAAATGACCTTAAATTGTCACAAATGACATACATCAAATTAATTCTCCAAAATATTTCAGGAACAATGGACTTTATTCTTTTCAGGTAATGTTCAGTATAAAATTTTATTCATTGAGGTTAAGCTTAAGGCAATCCACTGAATCAAACTTTTACTGTATATGAAATATTTTATAATATAATTTTCTTCTCAGTAAATTGAACCTTCTTTCAGCTTTGTTCACATTCACATTCATTTACTCTAGAGTGGTATTTTAGTGTTATTCCTTGTTCATCAGTTAATTTTGCCTATAATACTAGGAGTAAACGGACTGATCACAGACGCATATAGTAGAGAGATAGTAAATATGCCTTTTTAATGGAGAAAAATTATTTGAAAATAATTATTTATCTTATTGTCATGTTAAAAGTTCATATATCAGTTCCTATATGATTAATCTTAATCCCTTTTCTATTTTGTCACACACTGAAGATTAAGCAAGTATTTTAGCAATCTCTATTTTATAATATTGTCTCAAAATTCTTCATACATACCTTTCCTAACTAACCTGATACTATCAATTCAGGTTCAGACATTTGAATATTTGCTTCCTTTCTGTTACTTAATGATTCCAATTAAGTTTTTCATCTTTCAAAGTTGCATCCAATCTATAACTGAAATGTATGGCTGAATGGTGGAGCTCTTTAAAATACTTGTGTTACCTTTGCATATTTGGGGGGGAAATTTGCAAAATTATGGTCTAGTCCAGTGATGGCGAACCTATGGCACATGTGGCACACGGAGCCATATCTGCTGGCACGCGAGCTGTTTCCCCTAGCTCAATTCAACGTGCAGGTGTGTACCAGTTCCAGCCAGCTGATTCTTGCCTGCACAGAGCCTCTGGAGGGATGGGGAAGGGCATTTTTACCTTCCCCTGGCTCCAGGGAAACCTTTGGAGCCTGGGGATGGTGAAACACAAGCCTATTGGGCACACCAGAAACAGGGAAAACAGGCCGTTTCCCGGCCTCCAGAGGGCGTCCGGGGTGGAGTGGGGGAAACTGTTCTTGCCTTCCCGAGGCATTTAATTATGGGTGTGGGCACTCATGCATGTGCAATAGCATACACACATGCTCTTTCGGCACCTGAGGAAAAAAAGGTTGGCCATCACTGGTCTAGTCTTACAGGAAACAGATATTGATTTACATTTGACTACCAAAGAAAATGAATATTCATTCAATTTACAAAATCACCTGTAACTGTGGCTTGGCAGTGCATCAACTGGTAGTTTGGCTTAGCCATAGTTTAAACCAATCACAGTAATCACAAAAGGACATAAAATTTTAAGCTGAGAAAGAAAAACCATGCCACTCAGAACAATTATGAACAAATGAAGAGTATTATTTCCATATGGTCTACTTTAATGCAGTAGATAAGTAGTGTATTTTTTAAGGGAAGAAAAAATGGTCAAAAATATAAATTTTTAATTTTTTAAATTTTTAATTGTACTATTGTCTTTATTGTTATTAATATTTTTATATACAGTATATATTTTCCTTCTCCAGTTGCATGAATATTAGAAACAAGAAGTACTTTGATTTCTGGGTATTTATTGCTCGAAGGGTAATGTAATAGAATCTTGAAAGCTTGTCAAAACAATCCTTCCATTCAAATTATATCTACCATATGTAAGGCAGAACTGTTTTGTATTTCATTCTCATGCTTTCCTCCTTCTGTGGGCTGAGGTGTCTTTTTTCAAAATGTCCCTGTTTCCTATTCCTATTCCCTTTTGTTAGATATTCTATCACAAATCTTTAGGGCCCTCATTGAAGCCAATAAATCTTTTGAAAGGTATGTTTACAAATTAAGCCATTCCATTAGCTAAGGTGCTTATCACTAAAACAACCCCTTGAGGTGAAGATATTAACAAACAATACAGTCTCTTGCTGCATATATTGTATTTACAATTAGAGCAGCTTCCAGTTTTTAAGGCAAGGCAGCTTCTTACTAGCCCTGTTGAACCTATCCAACTAAGGTAGAGACCAACGACTGACCCTTTTCCCATATGGGGGGCTTCTCATAGTTCTCCTTCTGAACTACAGTAGCTGGCTTGTCACAATACTCATCTAATTTTGCCTCTGTTCTATAGTAACCGGTCATAAATTGCTGACTACCTGTATTATAGATTATGCAACATTCCAATACATGAAAGACTATATTGAAATAATTGTATATGATGCAAACCAAAACTCATATTAACTATGAATTTATATTATTTATTTATTTATTTATTTATTTATTTTCTATGCCACCCTTCTCAACTGACTCAGTAGCTTATCTTCTAACCAACTCTGGGCAATTTCAACTAAAAATTAAAATAATATATAAAATCATTATTAACACTCTAAACTAAACAGATGAAAACATTAAAATATTAAAAACAACAAAAATGCCAAATCAAGTTTCTAATGTTCAATAATCCAACCTTATCCAGCACTTGTGGGAAGTAGCAGGTTTTTCAAATCTTTATGGAAGCCTAAGAGGGTAGAGGGCTGCTAAACATTAGGGGGTAGAGTATTTCATAGGGCAGAGCGATGAAAAAGGCAAGCTTCCTAGCTCCCTTCAGATGGCAAAATTTAGGGGAAGGCACTAAGAATGTGCCTATCTTATATGACCTATGGGACTGGGGCAGAGGGGGTTTTCTCTTATCTGAATACCTGTGCATGTGCCCCCTCATGAGATTTTGCTTCCGCACCGGCGCAGAAAGCAGAAAAGTGCTGAAATCTTGTGAGGGGGACGCGCATGTGAGTGAGAAAAATTATGAAAATCGTGCACATGTGCATGTCCCCTCGTGAGATTTTGCTTCCACGCATGGAATTTTTTTTAAAAAGATGGCACTGCACAACAGACCAGTAAAGACAGCACCGTAGCCATCACACACAAATTGCGCAATCCGTGAGCCGCTACCAGAATGGAGCTCCGGGGTGTACCGGTAGCAACCCCACCCCCTGAAAGGGAGCATGTTCTGGAGAACCAGTAATGGAAATTTTTGAGTAGTTTGGAGAATGGGCAAATACCACCTCTGGCTGGCCCCAGAGTGGGGTGGGAAGTGGAGATTTCGCAATGTCCTTTCCCCAAGAGTGGGGAGGGAAATGGGGATTTGGCAGTACCCTTCCCTGGAATGGAGATTTGCAGCATCCTTCCCCTGCCACACCCATCAAGCCATGAACCACAGAACCGGTAGTAAAAAAAATTAGATTTCACCACGGCTATGGGACCATCTATTGGAAAGGTGATCCCATTAGATAACCTGGCTTTAAAGGCGATGATTATCACCTGACATTAAATCTGGATAGAAATTGGAAACCAGTGTAGTTCATGCAACAAATGAGCAAATCTATGGAGCCTCATTATTGGGCGGACTGCTGCATTCTGGGACTGGTTGAATTACTCACTCCAATATTAATATCAGACCAACAATCAGTAATAAACAGTACTGTACTTCAATTAAGGAAGTGCCAAACAAGCTAACAGTAAACAGCCCAAACAATCAACCACTAAGACCACTCCCACCAACACTGACAGGGCAAGTCCCTAGAACATAAACAGAGCAAACTCTACTCCTTACTAGCACTGATGATGTTAACCTGGTTTGGGAAATGAAATGTCTGTAAAGAAAAACACCCAACCAAGTCACAGAAACACTAAGGTCCCCTCATTTCAATCCTGAGTTAAAAATAAAATCTTGTGCAAAAATCTTACCTCTGATATTTTCAGAATCTGACCTTAAGGAGATTCATTCAGGAAATCTCCTGATTTCTGGCTAGGATGGTTGATCTCAAGGAAAAAGCAAGAGCAAAGTTTACTCTGTATTTCATTATTCACAAGATGGCCTTCACTATAGATGTTCTATATCATTGATGGCGAACCTATGGCACAGGTGCCCACAGGTGGAACCATATCTGCGGGCACGTAAGCTATTGCCCTAGCTCAGCTCCAACATGCATATGTGTGCTGGCCAGATGATTTTTTGGCTCACACAGGGGCTCTGGGAAGGTGTTTGTGGCTTCTAGAGTGCCTCCAGGAAGGGGGGCTGGATCCAGAGGGCTGTCCTGGATTTTTGGCTCAGGTGAGACCAAACTCTAGCAAAGCACAACCATTCTGGGGTTGAAAGAAACAAATATAGTGTTACCAGTCCCTTTACTCCAACAAAAAACTGTCTACTACTAATTTAACCCCTTTCAGAATCTACCCCCCCCAATAGTGGAATTTATCATATTCACTACAGGGGAACACACACACACACACACACACAAAAAGATACCACAGAAGTACTCCCAAAAGGAGAAGAACAATGGATTACAACTGTTTCTAATTACTCCTGTCTCCTGTAGCCATTACCCAGTGCAGAATTTTTTGAAATGTTTTGTAAAAAACCCATGTCTTCTTATATGTAAAATAATCCAGACCATAGATTTCTGCTCTAGACAATAAGGGTCAAATTCTTCTCTATACAATTGGGGTCAAAATCAATGAATTTCCTCTAAAGTACTACATATTAATAAAATGTAGTACAGTAATATTAATTATCATATAGCCAGGTACTTCTCATACCAACTTGCAACTTTAAAATGACATTCTTGCCTTCGAAGTTCATAAGAGAAGGATTTTTCTGTGTCTTTCAGGTCAATTGGGCAAAGAAAGAAGAGATGAAGTAGCTGGATATGGCTAAGGAAGTTTTCTTTAGTATGCACAATATTTTTCTGGCATATGACTCTGGTATTTCATAAAATGATGTATTTTCAAACTCACATGTCGATATATATAGTTCCTACTGGGGATCAGCTCATATGAATGAGATGCATTCTAGCAGAACTAAAAGTAATTCAGCCAAATCATATTGAGAAGTAGAGAATTTTGCCTCAATGGAAAGAAGATAAAATAGTATTTGTCAGGTCTGAATATACAACCATCCAAACTTTTGACCAGTGGGAATAAATCCTATATCATGACTGAGCAACAAAAAAAAAGTTCAGAAAACAGCTTAAATAGCCAACACCAAAATAAAGAAGACAGCTGCCTGAATATATTGTTTTTGTCAGGGAATTGTTTCACTTGCTTGTAAAATTTCCTGAGGCAAAAAATTAGACAACTGGCAGGTCTGTAGTGATTACACCAATATTCCAAAAGTCAGTTAAATTATAAACTTACCACAACAATGCCAATTTTATGTGGTGGTAATAACAAATGACAAGTGGCACAAGGAATGATTAGCACATGAATGTTTAACATTAGAAATAAACACACTTGTTCCTCTGATGCCAACTTACAGAGAGTCATTTGCAGACTATCTGTAGTCCAACCCTCAAGCAGTCTTATCCTGACTTGACCTAATTTTAGGTTGAAGATCTGTTAAGAATCCAAAAAAGCACAGCTGAGGTAATTAAACAAACTGTTGGAAGGCCATCACATTTTAAAGATGAAGTCACTTATGAAGTTGCTCAGGCACATTTCTAATGTTCTAAATATCAGATGCATTTAAAATACAAATTGTGATTTAAGGATTGGGTGAACCTCCCAAAAAGTGTCCAACATTTATTTATTTCAAACAATATTTAAAGAGACAAGGCATCCACCAATTAAAGTCAAAGAAATATAGCTATAATAGAAAGGAGCTTCATTAGTCAATTTTATAAAGTAAAAAGTACTGATTTTCTAGTGTATTTTATAATTGAAAATACTTAGTTGCTAAGCAAACATAAAAGATTTCCTCCTGATAGCTTTCATCAGAAAAAATGTTAAATAAGAAGTTATCATATTTTTCACTTGAAGTGAAAAGCCACAACAAACTTTGAATTTGCTATGCAGACATACAAATGTGAAATAATCAGATGTAAAGATGTAAGACGTCAACCTGTGTATTACATATTATATATTTATTAAATTTTTGTTTATTAAATTTATTTGCCACCCATCTAGCCACAAGGTGACCAGGTAGTTTACAAGGTTAAAAGCAATAAATCTATAAAATATGTACATGTACATGTATCTGTGTATGTATATGTTTATATCTACACACAGACAGACACACATACTTATACACATATGGAATTAAATTATAAATTGTTGCAAAAAATGGAGAAAGGATATGCAAAGGGTGAGGTTAGATCTGCTATTAGTCCATCACCCACAATGACAATTCCCCACATGGGTTCCCAAGCCAACCAGCAAGAGATAGGTTTGCAAGCCCTTAAAAAAGTTCAGTGGGGTGGAAGCAGATCTCACCCTGAGGATAGATGTTCCAAAGGGCAAGAACCAGACAGAGAAGAATTTCTGGATTTCATCAGCTGAAATTCCTTGACTGACAAGATCTGCAGCATGCCTTTTCTACCAGTGATGGTGGTGAAGGGTTCTAAGAGCCTAATTCAACATACAACTCTGACATCTCTGAAAATGTGCTTCTGTCATTAAATGGCTTTATTTATCAAAATATTTTTTAAGCCCTTTTAGATTAAATCATGTCAATTTTGTGTTTAATTTATTATAAAATAAACACCTAACAATTTAAATATTACCTTGATTTAGAAATTAGCTATGGCAAATGCATAGATTTTTATAATTGAGCAATAATTTATTTTAAAAAGAAAAATGTTATCAGAATAATTTACACAAAATTATCTTAATGTTCATATAATTTGGATATGATGATATAAAAAAAATAAAATGCTAACCTATTTTAATAGCCTCTTAAAATATTGGAGGAAAATGCTGCCACCATCTGAGCACATATATAAAAAATTAAAATAAAAAAATCATGAAATTAGTATGAATTCTGAAGATTATATTCCATTTTTTCCAAGAACTAAGTTAATTTTCCCTGCCCCCCAATACAGAAGCCTCTCTTTTCCTAATGGTCACAACTACAAGCTTCTAGACCTCTTTTTAATAATCTCCTGAACTCTCATTTGCCATATTGCCAAAATCTAATAAATAGCACAATTGATAAAAATCTGAAGAAGTACAGTATACAGTAAGTTCTAGAATAAATGGGGGATATTAAATTAACAGCTTAGTGTGAATAAAACCCCTACACCATTCCAACTTCATCCAAATAAATTATGTATTCAAGTCCATTTTACATTTCCCTAAAGTGTAAATAATATTTAACAGTTTACTTTAGGGAATACAGGTAGTCCTCGAAATACAATCACAATTGAGGACAACATTTCTGCTCCTAAGCAAGACAGTTTTAAGTGAATTTTATGTCCTTTCTTGCCACAGTAGTTAAGTGAATCACTGCAGTTGTTAATATGATTGTTAAGTGAATCTGGCTTCCCTATTAACTTTGCTTATCACTTTTGCAAAAGGTGATCACTTGACTCTGGGTTACTGCAACCCTCATAAATGTTATTCAGTTGCCAACTGTCTAAATTTTTGACCAGAGAGATGCCACAATGGTTGTAAGTGTTAAACTGCCATAAGTCACTTTTTTTTAGTGCCACTGTAACTTAAAACAGTCCACCAAGTGAACTATTTACTCTTTTTCTACACTGTATTAAACGTTGCTCATCTTGAAAATAGTTTAGCTTGT